>NW_006263870.1:169408-180901 GCF_000469605.1 Apis dorsata | reverse complement strand
TTTTTTTTTTTTTACAAAGAATCTTCAACAATTGATCTTTTATTTCATCTTGGATAAGTGGAATAGAAGGAAGTGTTTGGAATATTTATAATAATTATCTCCTTTAATATGCGTATATTTTCAGTATTTCAACATTGGTGATACTTTTCGTTCAAAATAAAACTGATTGCAAAAATACATCAACTTTTAGGAACTCTTTATAAAGCAGATACTAAAATTTTTAAATTCAAATTGATTTAGCTCGCGAAAATATTTCAAAATTAAATAGCTACTTAAATTTTTCACAATGTTCGCAGAACTATCTTCGCTTTCTTGTTTTTTAAAAATATCTTCGAAAATTTATCAGCAGTATTAAATAAAAAAAGAATTCATTTTTTAAAATAATCTGAAAAATATTGTTATATTTTTTTTTATAAAGTTAGTTTTTTATAAAGTTACTTTAAAAATCGATAATTTTTCGGCTTAGTGGCTATTATATTTTATAATTTTAATTTATTGAGAAATATTTTTATTCCAAATTTTTGCTACAAATTTAACTTAATTTTTTAATTAAAAAAACTAACAATATTCGATTCTAAGTATATGAATAGGTATATGAATAAGAAACTATGAAAAAAATATATCGATCTCAATTTTTCGAACATCTGCATTTCTATTGTAGAGATAATAAGAATAATAAAACATCTGTAATAAAACATCTTTTTGACTAATAAGAAATTTATAATTGTTAAAATTATAAATTTGTCTGTCAATTGTCTGTCAATGATACTAGAAAATAATTAAAATAATAAATTTTTATTATATAAATTATTATTATATAGTTACAAAAAGATGTTTTAAACAGAAAACAAAATGAGTTATATGATACGAAAGATCTTTGAAAAGAAAAGAAAAAATATTATCGCATTATTAATTCAAATTTATTAAATTAAATTGTAATTTATGTCTAAAAATTAAATAAAGAAATCTATTACGCAATTTATAATACCGAGGATGAATCTCTTTCTATATATATATATATATCCTATATGTACGTGACTTGTACTGGATAATTATCACGGAGTTATGATTATCAATATCCTTATCGATAAATATTGATTATATCGATATATTATATCGATGATTCAATATACGAAATTGTTACGATATCGATGAAAATGATTAAAATTCTCATTTTTTTCTTATTCAATTATTTCTTACTCAATATTATTATAAATATTATTAAACGATTTTCTATAGATAAACGATATTTCATTAATTTTTAATTCAAAATAGTATTAAAATATCAATAATATAAATGAAAGTAAACTTAATTTTTCAATTTATTTATTCAAAATTTATTTATTTTTATTAACAACTTATTACATATAATATTTTTATATGCTTTATTATAATAATAACATTCAATAAAAAAAAAAAGAAATTTCAATTCTATATCAATTTCACTTCCACATCTTAACGATATTATTAACACGTCGAAAATTATCAATGAAATATCGATGGAATATCGATAATCAATAATCACAATTCTACGTCACAGACGTTCCGATTTATTTGCGCAGCTCTTTTCGATTCAAACTTGTTGAATAATTTTTCACATTTATACTACTTTTTGCATTTTCCACAATTTTTATCCCAAACGAACTTGAACAGACAAATCCGTGCCGACAAGTTGGACTATTTGTATGGCTTTAGATGTTAATTGCATTTTAATATCGCAATTTTTATTCCACGTTGAATCCAAAGCCGCATATCTAAAAAAAGATATTTAAAAATCTCTTCGAAAAGATGGGAGAAAAAGATGAATCGAAGCACATCGATAAAGAGAAATTTAGCGAAACAATTTCAGAGAGACAAAGAGGGTGGCGGTAGCGGAATTTATGCGCCGGGAATACCTGCCAGTGGAAACTGGAAACGATGTTGGGCGCGAGAGGAAGACGAGTGCGCTTTGATCAAGGGCCGTCACCGGCACGATCGATGCTATTCGACGCGTTACAAGAATTTCCTTTGCGTTTCCCGTTACCGAAACACCCGTTGCTCAAAGCGTTAATTGGCTCCGGTCCGTTTCACCATTTCTTCCGCCGTTGCTTCACGAAGTTATCATCCGCCGGTCGTTTGTTTCCTGATTCCTTTCTCGGGGACAATAAATGTTGAACGACGAAGAAAGATGCGAGAGGCTAAGAGGTGTATGGTATACGGCGTGATCCTTTCACCACGGAATACAAAGAAAGTGCAAAGTTGTTAGGAAAATCTCATTGTGGGAAATGCGAAAGAAAAATTGGGAGAAGTATTGGGAGAAATTTGAAGGATCTATTTTAGAAGGTAAAAATTGATATTTCGAGGCTTGTCCTCGAAATCATGACCAAGTCAATTGGCCTACGTGCAAAAATAAATTGAAAAAAAAACATTTTTTCGTTTAAGAGTTCGCTTTATTTTCAAGTAAATCAAATTGGAAAATTTTTCAAGCATAAGCGAAATTAATCTATTTTTCGATTAGATACAAATGAATTATCGACAGAAGGTAATTTTATATATGAAAATGTGCAAAACATAAAATAAGTTTTTTTCATATAAAAATTAGAAGAATTTTCAAGAAAATTTGAAAATTCGTCGAGTAAATTCCTCGTTCAATTCTGATTTTTTTTAAAAATAAAAACATAAATGATGAAACTTTATTTTATATTTTTTATTTCCATATATAGAATAATTGATAATTCATTTGTATTTAATAGAGAATTAACTAATTTTATTTGAAAAAAATTTTGGAATGTGATATATTTAAAAACGAAACTTTAAACGAAAAAAATTATGTTTTTTGTATTTATTTTTATATTATTCACTTTTTTCGACTTACTTTTGCATGTAGAATCAACGTACAGTCGGTTATACTATGATTTCGGGGATACTTTGTATAAAAATCTCGAGTGAGCTTTATTTATAAAGTTACAAGTAATTAAAAGTTGCGTTTTAATTATTAGACGAAGCAAAATAAAGAAAAAATGAGAGAACTCTATCTCCGTCATACCACTCGTTTTATCTAAAATAAATTTAAAATGCTTAATAAGTATAATAATAACTAAATAAATAATAACTTAATAAATAAAGAACAATTGACGGTTTTCTATATGAACTTTCATGTTTGTTTTGACTTCTAAATCAATCTTTACAAAAGTGTTCATTTTCTTTATTTTTGCCATTATTTTCATATTATTTTTCCTCATTACTTTTTCTCATTCTTTTCATAATGAAATTTTTTCTAATAATCCTGAGAATGCGTTAATCACACATTTTTGTTTTGATATAAAATATATCTCAGAGGTAAAATCTATCTATGAGAAAAATCACTTAAATATCTTCTGAAATAATTGTTTACAATTATTATTTCATTTTAATATATTGCATAGAAATAATATTTAATTAAGTTTCATTTAAATAATACATAAATATTTGATCTTTTCAATTCGAATTAAATATCTTATGATCCATTCATAAAATTTTTAAAAATATGATAATTGAAGAAAGGAAAGAGCCAGCTGGATAAGTTTGAATAAAAAAATTTTTTATTCAAAAATCTTATAACGAAATAATAGTAAAAACTCTTCAACAACGACTATTTGTACATATTGTTTGCATAGATGTAATCATCACATTATATCGGTATACTGAAATGATCGTTCGTATTATGTTTGCACGAATTGAAAACGAAAGTTTATGATCGATAGCATTTCCTTTAGGAAACGAAATTTCCCCCTAGCGAGGGGATTCCTCCTATACGCGTGTTCATATCAACCCGTAAACGGGAGAAGAGATTAAACCCTCGAGAGGCAGTGAAAACTGATACCGGTCGAATCGAGAGGATAAGCTTTAGACGTTGCTACTTTCGGCCGTTACCAGCCGGGCCTGGTAATGGAAAATGTCGAGTAATCCGATAACCGTAGCTCGGTAAACGCGTGCCTAGTCGAATATCCAAATTGAATTTCGAGGGGTGAGAAAACACACGATTAAACTATAGAAAAATGACATCGAACATTGTTCATCGCGATGAAGATATATTCCGATTCGAAAAATTCTCCTTCTTTAGCGCGAAATATTCATAATGGAAAAAAGAGTAGAACGCGCGTGAGATGCCATTTGCAGAACGCGAATAAAGATAAGGAGCTGTAAACGAGCGAATAACGCGTGTTGGTGTTTCAACTGTACCTCTGCGAGCAAAGGAGAAGTGGAACAAACAACGGCGCTGTCCTTCGCATCGCTGTTCGCGCTATTTCACCTAACCTATACCAATCTAGTCGAATCGAATGGCGTGTATAAAGTAATCGCGTTTCGAAAAACACGTATAAATCGTAAACGAAACGCATTCGCGATACACGTTACAAATTTCAGGAATACGTTGCAGCAACGAGCGAGAAGATTTATTCGATTCGATATCGTTCGATTGATCTCGGTGTTCGATTTGCGCGGGACATTTGTCCCGGGAATATCTTTCGTCGAGATCGGTCGTCGTCGTTGTCGTCGTCATTTCAACGAAACAGGCAAACTTGCTCCTCCTCGCTTTACGTTAACAGACGAAAGGCGATAAATGCTTAGAGAAAGGAGGGGGGGATGCGTTCTCTAACAAAGTCGTTTCCATGAAGGAACGGAAGCGACAGATAAGAGGACGGCCATGAAAGCTCACACGGACCTCGGTTAATTGCTTCCGCCGTTTCACCGATCGCGAGAGAACGGTACAATAATACGGGTGCCTCGATCGTTTCTCCGATTAAATCGTTTAATTATGCCACCAGACGTTCGCCATTCGACCGTTCCTCCAATTCTCTCTATTCGATTCTGACCAATGTAATTCATGTCCCCTAACTTTCCAATTATTTCGTTCGACGTTGCGCGTCGCGACGCGTGAAAAGTTGGACGTTTTCGATGTCATGCGCGCGCGTTACCGGTAAATTGCTCCTAGCTTCGTTTCAATTAACTAAAGCTCTCTCAGAATATCCGAATATCGAAGTACTCGTTACAGCTTGAATTGCGATTCAAGAACCCGTATAGATTCAATACCTGAATTTAAATCTGGAATATTCGAGTATTTGGATTCTAGCTTTTTTCTAACCATTACCCAAATATGAGAAATTTCTCTTTCCATATTTGAATTCGGATCAAAGAGACCAAAAAAGAAATTTATTTGATACAATGGATTATGTAGTATCGGAATCTATATCTAGTTATCTAGATATATAAATCGTATAATAATAGATTATTTTAATATATAATTAGTTCGTCACTTTTTGAAACAATTGGAATAGTGTTAAATATGTTGTTGTCTTGTTATATGAATAAAATATACTTTCTATTTGTTTCATTTTTGCGAAGAGTGCGAAAAATAAACAGTATTTTCTATCAATCTTTTTATTTAATCGCATAATCGTGATAAATAATTATTTTATTTATTTGAAAAGAAATTGCAAACATATGCATAATTGTATAAAATAATTGTAGATAAACATACATATATATACATTTATATGAAGTATTATAACATGTATATGATTTTAAATTATGAGTAAATAAAGATTTGTCAAAAATAATCTTAATTTTAAAATTTACAGATCAAATTTTATTTTTTTTTTAATTTTATAACGGTTGAATTGCAATTTCTTGAAAAAAAATATTAAAATTCTGGAATTACAATTCCATAGTTTTCGAATAATTTTTATTTGTATAATTTATTTATATTTTTCGTTCAAATGGAAAAAAATAGCATTTATTGTGATATTAGATTGTAACTCCACTTATATATGCTTTCATCTATGCAAATAAAATTTCAAAAGTCTATGATTTGCGTTATGCATACATATAATAATGAAAACGGCTTCGTGGAACGGCACAATCTGTTACCTCATTTCCACAAATTTTTAAGATTAAAAATCTTTTTAACGCATTCATCGCATTAATATAATAATAAGTAATAATTGATCTATTCTTCTTTATACTTTATACTGATTATACTTTTAATTATCATAATTTTTGATTTTTAAGTTGTTAGCATAGACGATGAAAATGCATTATTATCAAACATTTTATACGAAGAGATTATCCATTATTTCTCTATTGTGATATATTTCACAATTTAATCTTCAATCTTTTGCTACTTTATTAGCATAATAACATAATAATCCTAATCGACATTACTCGCTTAGTTAAGTAATGTACATTGAGATCTTGATTAATTGGTTCACAATTATCCGAAGTCTCGATTATCGAGGGTCTCGATTATCCAGCATCTTCTGTTTATTTTCTGAAGATACAAAAACATTTGAGAGTAAGTCTCTTTTAAGAGTTGTTATCGAGTGTTATTTTTCAAAGAACATTACAGGTTAAAAGTGATTATTCGATAGTTTTCATTTCAATGCAGTTTCCATTAACAAAAGATAAGATAATTCTCGATAAATGTATTGCATTTTTACATCAATCTTGTATCCATCATCTCTTTTTGAGATACTTAATTGTTATAACATAGTTGGCTGATACATATTAGGTTATTAGTGAATATTAATTATTATTATAATTATAATTATAATTATAAGCGAATATTTAAAACATAAAAATGAATCGTAAAGGAAAGCAATTTGTATAAAAGAATGCATTTCTATTTTCATTTCTTCTCAGACTTCGATTTATTCAGGCTGTTTGTCTCCCGTTTAATCGAATACTATTGTAATTATAAACATATGATAAATAAATTAAATTTAAAAATTATTGAATTAATATTTTTTTCCAAAAAGTTACAATGATTTCTTTGAAACTCTTTATTTTTATAATAAATAGAATATATAATAAAAAAATTTCGATTTTAAATTTCAAAATGAAGATTACTTTTATAATTTTTATTTGTAAATTTTCTTTGATTTACAAATATAGAATCATATATAACTATAATGCTTTTTACATTTATTTTTCATACTTTGTATATATAAAACGCATAAAAAATAAATAAACAAAAAAAAAACATAAACACTCAAATACTACAAATTTCGAAATGAATTTCAATTTACTGTTAAATATTTAAAATATGGATATTTGATAACAAGGATTCATCGAGCTTAAATTAATTAAGCTCCGAGTACTATTCGAATATATATATATTCGAATGCTTATATTTCAATTTAAAATTAAGTGGATATTCGAATATTCGAATTTATTCGAATCTCAATTGGATGGAGGAGTTCAAGCGCGAAAGTGCTTTTGTCATTTTCTCATTGTTCGCCGTTGAAATTGTACTATTAAAAAGCGATCGTCGAAGCAAAAATGCCTTCATCGAGATTTATTTTTTCGAAGAGGCATAGAGGAGGCGAGATTACGGGGTAGATTAGATCCCTCCAGTTCGAAAGCTCGTGAGTAGTAGCGCGCCATCTCCACATACTACAAATTAAACGAGACTCGGAATGTTAATTACTCGATTAACGCGGCGCACGTGCCAGCTACGCGCGTGATTTATGACTAAGATGCGCCACGTCGTGGTAATCGAGGCTTGAGAACATTAATGGCGAAAGCGGAATCGCATCGTGACGCGATCTGCTCTCCCGCTAACGGAGAGAACTTTATTAGACGTTGTTCCCGTTATCGATCGCCGTTTCCCCGTTTCTCGTCCACTTGAATCGAACGCGTTGCTACACTCGGCCATCGTACGTAATTCGACGCAACCTTTCGAGGTCGATTGATAAAGCCTTATACACAGGATGATTATTGTAATCGATCGCCAAAATTTTTCATACACCTTTTGCTAATTTAATTGGCAAGAAAGAGGAAATGTTTTGACTAATTCGTAACAAATTGAAACAATAAAATTTCTCAAAAATTTTTTCAACGAAGAATCAAGAATCTTGATCTCTTTAATTATATTATTAATTTAATTATATTTAATTATCTCTCATATTGTAGAAATCGATATATGTTCTGAACAATTTTTCTCTTTTAGAAAAATATCGGATTCTTTATTAATTTTTGAAAAAATATTTGCGAAAAATTATTGCTATTATTACATTAAAGTTCGTTTATATGTATAAGATGGCAGTAAGCGTCACTTATCTTCTGTTAATACAAACACAACAAGCAATTAATAAATAAGTCAATCGGTCAAAAAGTTATTTCCTCACGAGAAACTTATTATAAGGAATGTATCAATGTATCAATTGAATTCATTCATCGAATTTGAATATTTCGCAGAAATCATTATATTGTTGTTAGTATCCATAAAGAATTGGGGTTAGAGGGAACGTAAAGAAATAATTATAAAACAACACTTGAATGACTAAAATTACAATGATAAATACGATATTACAATAATAAATACGAATTACGAGACTGATATCGTTATCTTTATAACTTCGGTCATTATGATTTCAATCCAAGAATTGTTTTATATTTTATTTTCGTAGAATGGCCAAGCTCTTTAAAGATAAATCTAAATGTAATGATATTAGCTTATCGATTATATGTACAATTTGGGTGCCAGCCGGCCGTGATATGTTTATAGAAACAGTTGATAAGCGTCAGTTGCATGCTGATGCACATGTTGCTGTATGCTGTGCATGGATACAAGATAACGAAATTCTGTGTACAATTCTACGTAATGACACGTCTTTTTGTAAAAATATCTCGAAAACTAAGATTGAGCAATGGTTATATATATAGAAAAAAATTCAAAATATCGATTTCTATAATACATCTAAAAATCGAAATCTGAAGAAACGATTAATCAATAAGTTTTAATCGTTTTAAATATCAGCATGTAATTTGATTTCATTTCATTGTTAAATGATATTCATGAAATGATATTAAAGTAATGATTTTGAAATAATATTTTGAAGTAATGATACTGAATTTATAGATTTCAATTTGATTTCAAGAGAATATTAAAAATATGAAAAGTTTCATATTTACAATTAAATTTCAATATGTTTATAAACAAATTGCAATGAAAAAAATTTTCTAAAATTATTTATTTAAAAAAAAAGATCAAAAATATTTTGATCTTTATGTGAAATACGTAAAATTAAAATTATATATCCTCGAAAATTTTACGTATTTTTTAAATTACAATTTATTGATATTTTAGTAATGATTTTTTCAAATGTATTAATATAATATTCAATTATGTTTACATTATGTGATAAGCTATCACTTCCTTTTCGAGTTAGATGATTTAATTTTTACGCTGGAAACCTCAGAGATAGTTTAAAATAACAGAATAAGTATCAATACAGCATCCAGAATTTTTAGTATTTCAATCCGTTCGCTTATATTATAAGAGACGAATAAAAAATTATGATTTTTCGGAAAAATTAAAAATATTTTCATTATTGGATATGAACAATGGAGAGAAATTCAAAAATTATAAAATAAAAAGTTACAAAAATTTAATTTGTAAGATATTTATAACATCTATTTTTTAGATTATCGCATCTTGAAGCAAGTTATCTTATATGAAATTCAATTATTTTTTTTTCAAAATCTATGATTATTTTTTATTTTATTTTTTTAATATTATAAATCTACATATTTTTAAAATATATATTGCAAATGTATATTTTTTATCTAGATATCCATTAAATTTATAATATATCAATTATTTTAAAAGAGTCATCCGGAGTGATTATTCCATTAAAATAAAAAGATTCTTTTTGAATTTTTATAATCATTTTAATATATCGTTTATAACTATTCATGAATTACTCTATTCAATAATGTTGCGTTATTATTATTATTATTAATGAATTATAATACATTTATGTTAAATCTAATGAAACAACATTTCCTTACAATACAAACTGTTAATTAGTGTCAATATTATATTACAATCATAATGTTCATTTTTCCATATTATATATTATTAAATGTTCCATAATTTATGAATGGAAGTGATTTATGAATGTTTAGTGGCTACAAATATATACAAGTGTACTCGACACACTTGCTATAAATAAAATTATTAATAATATAACACCTATTATATATAATATATATATATATAACAATATGAGACTTAATTTAAGTCTTGAAAGTTATATATCGTAATCATATATGTAATTTTTTTAGTATCATATCATTCTTATAATACTTTTAAAGTCTCAATGTTTTTTTCTTCTTTTTTTAAATATAACTTTATAATAGGAACAGATAAAGCAAAACTTTAAAATGTATAAAATATTTAGATAGTGTTTTATTACAGTATTATAAAATATATTCCCAAGTGAAATAATATTTAAAATATTTTATATCTAGTGAATTTCACTTCCTCGAAGAAATTTCCTGTTGAAAAAGATGGTTCCATGTGGAATAATTCCAGGAAAAATGAATATTTTGGAAAAGATGGATCTTTTATATTATATATTATATATATTATATATTATATTATATATATATTATATTATATATTATATATATTATATTATATATATTATATTACTTATATCACTTATATAATTTTTAAAATACTTGAAATATTAAGATTACTAACACAGTTCAGTTCTATATATTGCATCAATAAATAAATGTTTATTCTTATTATATATATATAATTAAACATTCGCAATTATTATACAATATTCCATCTTTTTAATTTAAATTACATAAAAAAATTTTCTTGCTTATAATTTTATTTCTTTGAGATTTAAAAGTAGACGTATATTTTACTAAATTATTTTCTGTCTGATATATCAAAATACGATATAAAATATTTATAATGTTTTTTCTAATTCAATTGTTAAATACAATAAATAAATAATAAATAATTATCTATGTACTTATATTAAATGAAGCACTATTTTTAAATAAACATATGAGAAACCGATCTATAATAAGAAAGTAACAATAAAAAATTTTGAAACAAATATATCAGTTGTAGAAAAAATTATAACGAAAAAAACAATGAGATAATTGAATAAAATATTGGATTTATGATTACGCGAAAACTGAGTAAAATGAAAAAATAGAATAGGAAAAAATCTAAAATCTAAATTATCAAATAAAATATAAAATATAAATTGCTTATAATACATTTATAATAAATATAAAATTTTTATTTAAAAGAGATTATATATATACATTATTGTTCAAAAGTTTTCTTATAAATATTAGAAATAATTGCTTACTACTCTTATTGTAATAAACGTTTATTAACAGTTATTTTATAAATAAAAATTAATAACTAAATTATAATTTTTTAAAACTAATCAGAAATAAGGATCTTTGAATCAAAAATTTAGTTTCGACATATATGTATACTCATCTAAGATTTTATTTTTGTTTTGTTTTAGTATAAATTTTTTTATTATTCAAAAAATTTTAGTTATAACAAATAACTTTTGATATATTTTTTATTTTTAATTTTTTATTTTATTTTACTTATTTTCAAATTATTGGAAATAAAATATATTTCTTTTCTATAGAAATGCATTTTATAGATGATTTAATTAATCTAGTATGGATAATTAATCTAATATG
>NW_006263870.1:166102-169282 GCF_000469605.1 Apis dorsata | reverse complement strand
ATATAAAAAATTATATATATATAAATTATCTATATATATATTTTATAAATTAAAATAAAATTGTTTTTTAGTTGCATATTTTTTATCTCTATTTATTATATGTTAATTATAAGATAACTTTATTGTTTTATTTAATGCTTTCTCTTCCAAGAATATCTTAAGCATTAATCAAGGAATTATTAGGCATTATTAATATAACTCCACTCAATAATATATATATCATATATATAAAAATCTTTATATTTTCTCTATTCATTTTAGGCATAATTTGATCTATTATAAATTTTAAAAAAAATTAAAATTCATCTCTTTTATAATTATCTTATACTACTTCATGTATATATGTATATACACACAAACTTAAAATTAATTTTACTTAAAATCGAATTTACACCAACATTACAAGTTAGGTGATTTTAGATGAAATTAAATAACGTTTAATGATTATTCCATTTCTAATCATTCCCAAGTTAGGTGAATTTATCTATAAGATAATGTGAATACTTTTATTATACATTCAGTCGACCGAAATGAAAATAATATCAAAATCGATTACATTCTTTCGTTTTCGTTTCAATTTTCAACGAGCTGTGCATTGCAAATAATCTATACGAAAATTTGTATTTTTCGCAAATCTGTCATTCTTTACGAGCTGCCGAGAGGAGGAATTATTTCCGCGCTAAACAATTTCGGGAAGCTTCCCGCGCAGCCTGAAGAGTTTTACATAATTGCACACACGGGTGAAAATTTATAGACGGCCAACCTAGAAGAAGGGAAGCGTGTTGGAAAAGTGAATTAAAGGGAGCAAGTTGAATGTCGCAATCCCCTCGTTCTAAGAAAATTTTCTCGTCGCACAGAGAGAACTTTCGCTAAAATCCCGGTGAAAAGTAATATTTTTCAATTTAAATTGGAATAAATTATTATAATATGACTTTAACATGCTATCGTCGTTTAAAAAGAGACGTTTTGATTATATTAATTTTTGCATAATGTGAAGAGGAATAAAAAAAAGAAAAATATAAAAATATAATAATAAGCAAACATAATTAATCACTACTTTTAATATGCATAATTATCTTCATTAAATACAACAAAATTTCACGAAAATTAACCAATATTCATATCATTAATGGCATGGGATGTTACGTGTTACATATGACGCGTGATAACAAATATGTTGAAATAATAATTATTTCCTTTGTTGATGTTAAATATGGAAATAATTTTAATTATATATTAAAATAATAATTATTAGTATATATATATATATTTATTCAGTATAAAAATATAAAATAAATTCTATTTTATATTTAATGATGTCTTACTAATATTTATTATACAATAATTAAATAAATAATTATGATTAATTAATTAATAAACAATTAATATTTTTCTTCTTTTTCTGTTTCTTCTTCTTTAAATTAATATATCGAAAAATTGAATGAATTTTTATTTTTTGTTTTCTTAAAATATATTCATTGATACGGGAAATTCATCCAAATCAATTGATAGAAATAAGATTTGAAAATAAAATAATAAAGTTGAAAAGAACTAAGTCTCTAAAAATCTACAAAAATAAATTCAAACTTAATAAATCTGAGAAATGAAAAAAATGATTGCGGATAATATTTTCTCACCAAATTATTATTATCATTGTATCGCCACAAATAATATTCTAAATTGAATATAAAAATTAAAAAAATAATATATTATTTATATATAAATCTTATAATATAAGTAAATTATAAAAGAAAATTATGATCCATTGTTCTTATTCTAGAAAATATTTTAAAATAATATTTCTGAAATATTTCGTGTTTCTTTTGTGCTTTCTTTCAGTTATTTAATCCAAATTAATATTTTGTACATGGTTATTGATCGGTTATATTGTATCACAGATACAATTTTACAAACTTCTAAGCAGATTAATACGAACGATATTTTGGAGATGGGTTATATGACTCCTTAACTTTTCTAAATGATTTGTTGATAATTGAAAATTTTTCTATTACATTATTTATCATTAAACGTTTTGCGTACTTGTGATTGAAAAAAAAACGGTGAAAAGAAAATATGATTATAAGGAAGAAATAATGGAACAGGCGGCAAATAAATGACAACATAATTCAAAATATCGCAATCTATAATGCTGAAAAATCCAACCAGTGCAAAAATGCAAATTCAGAAGCTTTCTTTAGAAGTTTACTTTAAAAAAGAAATTGCCGTTTGATCTTACTTGATACGTAACTATTTCCTTAGGAAAAAGACGTTTAAAATAAATAGTATTCTTTAACGCAAAAATCTTCTTAAAATGCAAAAATCAGAATATTTATTAATTTAAAATATATCGAACAGCTAAATTAGAATAAAATGTAATCGCTGTTGAAGAAAAATATTATAAATTGACAATAAATCAAAAAGTTATTTCCATTTCTTCTTTAAAAATTTCATTTCACGTTATGAAACTCATTATATAACTTTAAAGTCGCATCTCCAAGAGAATTGTATAATGAGAAAATCGGTGTTAATGAAAAAAATAAAGCTCGAAACTTTGATATAGTTCACAAATGGAATAAAATCTTCAAAATTAAGGAAAAAAAAATCTAACTTTTGACCAGGATTTCGAGGAAAAACTTTTTGCACCGCACTTTCGCTTCGTTTCTAACCCGGATGCGTTCTGATAAACCGCGAAGCCCCGAATCGAGATCCAATTATCAAGGAAATGAAAACCATCGCGTTTCTCGTCTTTCGAAAATTGATCTCTTCGCTTCGATAATCAATATTTTGTTTGGACAACGAAACAATCAATGAAAACGGAAACGTCGTCGGGAAGAATTCTTGCCGTCGAATTGTCGATTAACGAACCGTGACGGGAATAAATAGACAGGAAAAGAAGGAATAAACATGCTTTCGTCCGTTCGCTCGTAAAAATAAATCCGACGTTTTTATCGTTGCTACATATCTCTGCCATGAGAATTAATCGCCTTATCCGCGAGATCGGTGAAATTAACCGAATAACTTAAAGCGCGATACCTCTATCTTGCCGGTGAAAATCCGCGGGGATATAACAAAGAGGCATCGTAATTCTAAGGAATCCTCTTAAGGTCCTAGTGCACACTTTAACGGGTGCGTTCGACGTTGAAACGTCTCTCTTGTAAAAAGTAGAAAACGAGAGAGAGA
>NW_006263870.1:156719-165685 GCF_000469605.1 Apis dorsata | reverse complement strand
AGAGAGAGAGAGAGAAACGGGACGTGGGAGGAAAGGAAGCGAGGGAAAAAGGATACGAAGAGGCTTCAACACGATGGCTTTCCGTTCCCAACACAATGGCATTAACGAGACTCTGACCGACATGGTCAGTCATTGCACGTTGATCGCGCGGTCTATGTTCAGCACAGCGAATTATCCATTCACTTACCCGACTTACCCTCGAGACTTTGCGCTTTTTCTCTTCTTCGAGAAAAACGTTCTTATAAAAACGTTCGAATAATCACAATTTAAACGGTGAAAAAACTGAAGGGGAAAACGAGATTATCAACAATGGAAGTAACGAGAAGTAAGAGGAGGAGTTTTGAACGTGTATCGATTTCTAACGGTACCCTGGAGAACGGAGGCCAACGAGCGGGGAACGTTATCGCGAAATCGATTTAATTACCGAACCCATTACGATAATTGCTCGAGAAGATGTTCCTTTTTTTCGTGGTTGATTTCGCGCGCTAGCTTTTCGGCTTATCGATCGCAGCATGAAACTGCGCATCCCGAAAATAATTATTATTCCATCTCGATATCAAAGGTCGGCGAATTTAACTGTTTCACGTTCGCGAAACGATGTAGTAACGCGATATATAATTGGCGGGGCGCGGTATTGCTGTTCGAGGCATAGTCTTCAATCGACACCCCGGCTAAAATTCACCGAGGATAATTGAAATTCAACGAGGCGTCGCGTCGTTTTATCGAAGGTGTCGTGTCGCATTGTGTCTACGATCCCGCCGATTCGCCCATTCACTCGACGGTTAATTTATCGTGTATATAATTATTCTCCTTGATATAACGTCCCCGATTTATGGAAAGATATCGATGAATATTAAATCGTTGTTTCATACGATCTTGTTTTATACGAACATTGTTGTTTATTATTATAAATTTCAAAGAGTTTAATTCGACAGCATTATCGAAACTTCTGCCTGGGAAACGCAGCCGATATCGATATATACGCGTGATTAACGAAAAACGTATTATTCAGATTTTCATGCGATATGCATATTGCGCGTCACGATAATTAATAATTCTGCGTGATCATATGCGTAAATCAGACGAGGGCCGAGGGCCTTATCGAGATATTCGTACGATTCTCGAACCAACTTTCTTCCCTCCACAACATTTTTTTTATTTTTTTCTCGAATCGATTCCCCTCTAACGATAAATTTCGTTGCACGTTCTCCCCTTCGTTTGTTCGTTTCACGATTCCCGTGAACCAATTTCTTCCGGCCGAGAGAAAACTGCAAAGGTAACAACCCTCATTGCGTCCGCGTGACGAACGAATCGATAAGAGTTCGGTGTGATTCTGAGTCATTAAAGAAGGATTACCGGAGCAAACCGGAAGAAAAAAAGAAAAAAAAAAAAAAGAAGAAGAAAAAAAGAGAGAAAGCCGAGTTTCTATCACCTATCGATTTCTACGCCGTTACGATAACAGGTGGCGTGTGAATTATGCCTTTTTTTTTTCTCCTTTCTCTATTGGATCGACACATTCCACTTAATGGAACAAGTAAGAACAATGTTTTTTAAATGATTCGTATTCGATACGTTTCTCGCGATAAAAGTAAGAAATAAATTTGTGCGCTTGATTTCCAATGACAACGATTTAAAATACGTTGTAAAGAACGAGTATTCGCGGCCAGTCAAACTTTTTTTCGACTCCCCCCTCCTCCTCCCCCATCTGTCTCGAAAAAACTCGTACACGGTTGTCGGCTAATTCCACTGCATTTCACATTTTCGCGGCCCGTTAACCAGCTAATTGCGCCTTTTCTGCCTCCTCTCTTTCCGGCTTTGCCTCCTCAACCACAGCACCGTTCGCCCACCACCTTCGTTCCCGACATCCTCCGTGAATCTCCTCGGGCTCCCTTCGAGTCCTCTTGCTTTGCCAACAGGAAACCCTCGGTGAAACGCGCGAAATGCTTAATTACTCCTTTTTCCCTTTTCCTTTGAGCATATCTATCTTCAATCTTTAGTTCGTTAAATTTTCCAGACATCCTTCCTTTCGATTGCATCAACCTGTCGTCAAATATCAGCGAGATCAAGCTTTCCAGCGGAACTCTGTTTACACGAACTCCATTTCTTTGAACGAAATTTTATGTAGTGAGCCTGATTATCTGAATTTCAACTAACCTCTTGCCATTCGAATTATCGTTATTCCATTTGTATAAACGTTATATATATATATTGTATATAACGTAATATAATTAGAAATATAGAAGATTTTAATCTTGTACGGGGTAAAATATCTCGAAAAATATTGAAGATATAAAAATGTATGTTTTAGAAAAATAAGTTATACAATCGAGAGAGAGAGAGAGAGAGAGAGAGGCAAATGATATTTGATGTTGCGATATTTTTGCTTTTAAAATTGCTTTTAAATTGATATATATTATTACAGTTGACATTGAGATGTTTTCGAAATGCTGCTTACATTTTGAGGCAAACTGAAATATGAATCCTCAAAGTTAACATGGATTGATATTAACTAGAATATATATCGTGGCGTAAAATTGATCCTCCAAGAAGATCAGGCTTTATATGTATATTCTAAAAAGATCTGATTGGATATATTTGTATATGTAATAGGAATCTTATGATAAGTGTACAAATTATTGATATTATTTCGATATACAAAAGTTTATTATATCGTTCTCGAAAAAAAAGTTTATAATATTCTCATCGATACTTTTTGACGTAACTTCAACAATCCGATAATTTATATCTTTGGATATTTAGTCCAACATAAAAGATTGTTTGGTAATTATTTATTTTTTAAGGATATCCGATAATTTTGTTATCAATAACAAAAAATATTATTTCGAATAATTTTTCCTTTTTATTTAATTGACAGTTTCTACAGTTTTCGAGATGCAGAAAAACAATAATAATTATATAACATAGACAAAATAATTCTGATCATCCTGATCTCTCTATATATATATATAGAATAAATAAAAAATAAATAATTACGTATATCGATTATTTTTTAAATAATTTTTAATTTTAATTTCGTATAAAAAGTAATTTTAAGCGTTATCATCTCGAGCTTATATTAAAATTAAAATAATATGTATTTGAAAACATGTCGATATAATAATATGTAAAATAAAAAATATAAATTTCAATTTAAAAGCAATATAATTTTTTTCAATAATTTTTTCTTTATAACTTTTTTTTTTACCTTACTCGACGATCTATTTCTGAAATATATTTGTAAAAAAATATTCATTTCGAGTTCGAAATATGAAAATTAAATATGAAACGATTCTTGGGTAATAAAAGTTACATTAAAGTTACAATAACAGCAATGTAATATTTGGTATCTTGTAATTTCGATCATTGTTCTCATAATTTCGATTGTCTGAAAATTATTTTATATTATAATTATCGTTGCATCTAAAGGATCCGTGAAATGCTCAAACATGTTATGAATTGAGATATTTCAAGCTCATTATAATCCATGAGGAAATAATCTTTTGACCATCCATTATATATTTGGATGTTGGTCGTTGCTATATGTTTGTAGAAACATATATATAGATAATAGATAAACGATGGTTTAGATAAACATGCTGACACATATGTTGTTGTCAACATACATATATGCGAAATTCAACGTAATAATAACAATCATTTTATGCAAATATGTATTTCGTGAACTGCAAGAGACTGTCGATTAAATTGCATGGGAAAATTATTCAGGATGATTTTCTTGGCAAAATATGTATATCAGATTAGGATCATCGGCAAAGAATTCCTTAAAGTAAATAATTACGTATATCGATTATTTTTTGAATAATTTTTAATTTTAATTTTAATATAAAAAGTAATTTTAAGCATTATCATCTCGAACTTATACCAAAGTTCCATTAAAATAATATCTATGTATTTGAAAACATGTCGATACAAGAATGTGTAAAATAAAAAATATAAATTTCAATTTAAAAATTCGATATTGATTTTTGCAAAAATATTAAAAATATTGAAAAGTCAAATAAGTTATTTCTTAATGTCAAATAATTTTTATTTGATATTTTTTCCGTGTTTTCCGTATTTTTCGAGAAATGTTTTTTAAAATAAAATATATATGTAAATTATATATATACAGAAATTATTAGATTGAAGAAAATTTTTCAGTTTTAATAAAAAATACAGTAAAAAAGTAAAACATATCATTATATAACGATGCTAAAATATATATTGAACGATCTCTATAAGATATACTTGACAAACGGAATATCTGGCTATATTTTCTTTTGCTAAGAATAACTCAATATTTAAAACGGTATTTTATGAACCCGTTTAATCTTTCCTTTTTTTAGTGATATTAACCTGCGCTAAAGTTTTTTCTTGCTATTATTTACATTAATTTAAATATTAATTGATTTTTCTTGCCATCACATATATTTTATACCTTTGAATCATTAAATAATAGGTAATTATTATGTTTTCACAATTATTTTAAAATACATGAAATAGCTAAATATAATATACTATTTTTCAAATACTGTTTATGAATCAATCATAAAAATTAAAAAAATTTTATAGGTATTTTGTTATATATTTATAATTTAAAATAATTTAGATAAATGCATTAAATATAGAATAATGGCAAGGTTTTTTTTGTAATAATACTTATTATAATACAATATTTTTTTTTATTTTAAAAAATAAAGAATCTTTTTTTTATTACAATATTTTGATTATGACAGATCCAAAGATATTTTAGCATAGTAAAAACTAAAAAAAAAAAGTTAAAACAATTTTTTGTGAAATGACAATGTGAGAGATAACTCAAAAATAATGGATTTTTTAAAAAAAATTTCTACATAGTTTAGTCGACACAATAAAACAATGCAACTTTTTAAAAATATCTTTCACCTTTTTACGAAAAAAAAATTTTGAATTTTTTTTGAATAATTTTATCCTTTAAAACTGAATGTTGAAAAGAAAAGAAAAATAAGGTCATATTATGAATGACTCACTCTACTTGTATGAAATTTCATCATTTTTTGAATTTCCAGCTTTCTTTGTGAGGATTGTTTATAAGATGACACAAGATATAAACTTTTGATTTTCTAGTTAAAGATTTACAGGTTCTCGAATTCCTTTAATTTTTTAAATTTTGATTTCTAAATTATATATTTAAAAAAAATGTTTTATAAAATTTTTTCATATGAATTCCATTAATTAATCGAAAAATTATTAAAGAATTAAGAACTAAATACTATCAATAATCAAATAATAAACAGACTTTTATTTTATTTATTTTGAAAATTCATTTTTATTAATAAATATTTTAAATTTATTAATTATTTATTAATGGATTAGTATTTTTTTTTTTTGAACAAATATATAATTAAACATACAGAAAATATAAAAACTACAATATATAGTTATAGATTTTTAATAGTAATCTCATTGTCTTAAGTTTTAAAGAAAAAGTAAAAAAGTTTTAATCATCAGCAAGAATTGGAATGATTGGAATTTAATATCAAATTCAACTAATCTATAGAAATTAAATTAGATATAATATGTTGAATTAAAAAGTGATCATTATCAAAAAAGTTTGACTTCAATTATATGTGGAGGCAAGATGTTAAAGTTATTCAAGATTGTAATTATTCATTAACTATCCAACTAAGCCATTGATGATTTTATATAAAGATTACAGCATTACAATATTATTACAAGATTACAACATTATTTTTTTATTTTTCAGAACATAATATATATATATATGCACATACGCACATAGATTATGATCATACTTCATCTTTGTTGGTCAGTCAATTCCAAAAAATACAAAAATTCCATTCTTTTCGATTGTTATTAGTTAATATAGAAACCTTAATGGAAACATATATTGTTGATGTATTGATATTAAAATACAATAAAATATAATAAAATCTCTATTATAGAATTGTTGAATCTATTGTATATTCTCAGGAAGCTAAATACTTTTTAATAATTATTAATTATAATTATAATAATTATAAGTAAAATTTAGCTTTTATGTAAATTATTAATATTATATTATTAAATTATTATATTATTTTATATTATTATTTTATTAATTTTATATTATTATTATAAATTAAATTATATAAATTATATAAATTAATTATCTTGTAAGTAATTAGAAAATATAAAAAAGAGAATTGAATAGTATTTTTAAATCACTAGTTGTTGGAGTTTTTAACTTTAATGCTGATAAATTGTTGAAAATTGAATTCTTATTTCTCATAAATTTAATTTCTTTGTATTTGTATTAAAATCCATGCAGGTAAATAAACATTATTCTTATAATCTATTTGAGTGAAGATTGAGCATCGATGTAAATGATATAAGAGAAAGGGTGGTAATTGCCTGTTTATAATTTATCTTGAAATATTTGTAATTTAAATTATTATAAATTTTTACTTAAAATGTAAATAAAGTAATAAAATTGTGTGACATAAGATAAAGTAAAAATTGAATTTAACATTTATTGAAAATAAATCATTTTAAGAAACGCTTACAAAGTGAGGATTTTATATGATCCTCTAAAAATATAAAATATAAAAAATAATTTATCGACAATATTTTCATAAAGAAAAATTAAATAATATAATCCTCTTTTTTGCACGATGTGCATTCATTATGTACATAATTTGCCCATAATTCGCAAATAAGGCGTTTAATTTATATTTTGTTGTATTAATCCATACAATATCGTCTATCATATAACACATATATTGCATAATTATTTATTGCATCACGTATATCATCAAATATTGTTATTAGAAGTTTGAAAAACTTCGATGTCTGAAATATTTGAAGATGAGTTTTAACATTCATACTCTTCATTTATTTTTTATTGAAATTACGATATCATTTAACGATTTTGCTTTTCTATTAATTGTGCTTCTTGTATCGACATTATCCTTTAGGGAATTAATCAACATAGTTTCAACAAATTTTAATTTATATCTGAAAATATAAAAGATTAAATAAATTTATTTATAAATATCAATTCTACATACTTTTTTCAAATTTAAACATATAACTCTTTAATTTTCTTAATTTATTAAAAAATATTTATTTATCAGTAGAAGAAACATTTATTTCAAGTTAAATTATTTATATAATTATATGCTTTCTTGTTTATATTAATTACCAATTAATATAGCATGTTATATCATTTGCTGTTAAATATCTCGATTATAAAAATCGCGAAGTTAATTAACTTATGATAAAAGTCTCTGATAACCACTTTTTCTTCCAATATTATAAATCTTCGTATTGTTAGCAAAAATTTACTTACTTTTTGCGAAGGACATTTTCAAATTCATTTTAAAAATAATTTAAAAAGAAAATTTGACGATTCAAGTTCTATTATAAAACAATTATCGTGCTTTTATCTCGTTCGTAAGATAATAAATAAAGAAATTGCGAAAAAGACTATAATCTAGTCTAGTCTAGAACGCGACAACAAGAAAGAAAGAAATAGCTGAACATCGGCGTTTCGATCGTAAAACATTTTACGTTCTGAGAGTAACCCTCTCGGTTACGTTCATTACACGTGACATAGCTAATAAAAAAGATCTGTACCTGATATCCGATTCACGTCGAAGCTTGTAAACCCGAGAACGTATAAACGTCCTATAAAATATATTTGAGAACTTTAAAGGTTGATTTTTTTTTTTTTTTACGAATCAAGTATCTCTTCTATCTTATGTCGCACTTATGTAAGTCCGGTACACACATATATTTTTCGGATGTACGGTAGTTATGCGGTGCTGGAATTCAATTCGAGATATTGCAAGTCGCATGTTAGATACAGCACTGCGCGCATTCTTCCAGCGACGTAGAAACATCGTAAGTTATCTTGCATACATTTTGAACTACATTTCTCTATGGAAATGTATTACGATTGTGCAGTCGTAATTCTTATGTTTCAATATTTATATCGGTCAATGCGCACATCTGATATTGAGAATTCATAAAATAATGGATTCTGTAAATGGTAACAGAAATATATTAGTTAAATATAGTTAGGAATTAATAAGAAATTAATATTTATGATTATTTATTAATTAATATGTGATATCGTACAAAGATAATTTCTTGAACAAACAAAAAAATGTAGGTTTGATTGATTGATTATAACAGATTCATTTATAAAAATAGATATTCATGGCTCTCCATCTCCAATAAGAGCCAGTTCCATAAATTATAGTTTCATAAATTAGTGAAAAGAAGGAAATAAAATGCACTTTTTCTTGCCACCTTATTAGTGATTCATCATCAAATTCATTTCTGCATTATATGGAATCATAATAATGATAAGTCTAATTGATAGAAAATGATAAATTATTTCAAAATATATTAATTACAAATTAAAACTAATCCAATAGTGAAACGAGAAAATACAAAAACGTATACGGAGAAAGAAATTCTTTTCTAAAATATCACTTTTTAATTATTAATTTTCCAAAATAATTTCCATATGACTTATGCTACTATAATTTTTATTCTCCATATGTAAGTACATTGTACATTCTATCAAATTACGATATCGCAGCTCCAAAAAATGGATATATTTAACTTATCTGTCAATCCAAGTCTCATTTATGATTCGCGGCGAGTCTATTAAGTATTGAACGGATGATCAAAAGCATCCAATCGAAGACTAGCTTTAACGATGAAAGAGAGGGAAACGGAAATGAAGGTGAAAAAGATGGAATGTGGTTGATGGGGAAAGGATGGTCGATGGGAGCAGAGGAAGAGATTCGGAACTGGAGAATGAATCGAAAACGAAGGGAAAACCTAATAATGGAGTCCTTCCCTTTCCGTGGTCGGCCACTATAGCGACAATAATGGGTGGTCCCCGGTATACGTCAGTGATCCGAGGTCGAGGAAAATTGGATTTGAAATCGAATTTATTCGATTTTATTTGC
>NW_006263870.1:131526-156530 GCF_000469605.1 Apis dorsata | reverse complement strand
CTCTCTCTCTCTCTCTCTCTCTCTCTCTCTCTCTCTCTTTCTCTCTCCCTTTGACTGGATAGGCAATCATCTCTCAGTGTCGATTCCGATTTTTTTCTCGTCTATTAGTTGGTGATTATTTCGTTAATTCGGAAAGAATTTTCAATTTTTTAGAATTACTAGCTTTCATCGCTATTGCTAATATATTTACGGTTCAATAGTATCGTTTTCCTTCTTTCTAATCGCGTTATTTATCTTTAAATGAATAAGGTTGCTGAAGAAATTCTACTTTCTCCAGCGCCAATGAGATTAACACTTTTCCTTGAAAATATTCAAATTTACGCGGTATTTTCAATAACTAATCGAAAGAGCGCATTTTCAATAAATGGATCATGCGCGTTTTGTTCGAAGAAAGCATAGACTTTCATGTATATTTTAGTTGATAGACTTCCATGAAACGGTCATGAACGGTGTTGTCATTCCTCGAGAAAATTCATCGGGAAATATTTCAAACTGGCAACAACAATCGTTGACGGTAACGGCCAACTGAACAAGCTTGGTGCACATAGAGGGGTTCGATAAATCGAAAGTTAACAGCGACTTGGACATATGACGACTGAAAGGTCGAGCGTTGCGCACATTTAACATCAGATAGCTATGGAAAGGATCATTTCAACAGTGTTTCTATTTTGAAGAATGTAAAATAACAGTTGAATAGTTCAAAGTCATCGATAGTCATGCAATTCAATGTCAAAAGAACGATATTATATTCTCAAACTTGTATTTATTAAGGAGATTAACGATGGATGACGATGTGAATACGATATCATGCCTTAAATAAGACATTGTAATTATTTTTTAAATAATGAATCTTTTTACAATAAAATTATATTTGTTATTGTATCATATGGTATCGATACTCACAATATATATAGTTATATGTATATAGGATGATTTAAAATTTAATTCTTACGATTTTTGAAATCTGGTAGTTTGACAAAAAAATGTTTTGCATTAATAAATATTAATCAGTTTTCAATGATTTACAAATTGCATCATTAAAAATTAAAAGAAAAAAAGGAATTTGGAAAAAGGAATTTGAATTTTTATTTTAATGAAAAGTCAAGATTATCTTTTTTAAATAGTTATTCTGGTCATTATGTGATTATTTAGGTGATTTCAAAACTTTAAAAAAGACAAATTCAAAGATTTATCTACGCTTTTGAATCCAGAAATTAAATAACGACTCTTCTTGTAATTAAAACTTTTTTTATTTCTTTCATTTCTTTGAAGAAAATGAAATTTTTTTTAATGGAAATAAAAATAAAAATACGAAAACATATTATTTTATTTTTATTTGACATGTTATTCAATTTGTATTGCACTGTCCTGAATATATATATATATATATATATATATATATGTAAAAACTATTATTATTAATTATATTCTAAAATTATAATTTATCCATGTTTTTAAAATATTTTTAAATTTTTTTGTTCTATTTGACTTATTATTCTTGTGTTAAATATAATTTATTTATTCATCATTTATATTAAATATCTTTACACTTATTATTTAACGGATTCTTTTTATTTATCGAATCGAAGTTGAAATTGAAGTCATATTAAGAAATGTAATATATAATATTATATAATATTACATATTTCATCACGTTCCCTTGAAACGGAATCTTTGTATTATATATCCAACTGCTTATTTCAATGGAAAAAACCGACAAACATTGGAATAACATTCTCACGATTCTTTCGTTTCGATATGATAATCCTTCGTTTCGACGAGGAATCGTGAATGATGCGACAAGTTGATTTTCAAATCGAGTCGATTTCGGGGAAATTTGAGAGATATTCTAGGAAAAGCAGACACAGCGATATTTCGGTATCGCAAAAGACATAAAAGCATCCTGACGCGGCTCGTAATAACGATGTCTGCACGGTGTTGTATCAGCGGTACACGGAGCAGCTTACGTGGCAACAACGCAACGTCATCCTGTAACTCGGCGATTTTTGTTATTTGTATTTTATAATTATCCGCGGTCCCGATCGTCGTCGTATTATCGTATTTGCGCCGTTGAACCGAGGGCGAAACGACGAATAGGAAACACCGGTTTCTAAATAGAATTTTGGTGCGAAATAAGATATTTACCGTGGTAGCTGGAGCATCGTTCTTGAACGTCTCGAGAAAGATAGGTTCGAGAGACTTTGTAGCCGGCATTTACTAACTTTTCAACGTAAATTCGACGGCTACAAAAGATCAAAGCCCTTCTGTCTTGGCTCGTTCGCTCGCACCCTTCCGTCCTTTATACTTGGGCTACTCCTACGTAGCGTTCGTCAAGCGGAGGCTCTTCTTCTCTTACTCCCTCTTTTTTCGTTCTTCGCTTTATCCGCTCGTGCCAGAAGCTACATTATTCATGCCAAACGAACACGTCGGTGAACATAGCTCGTTTCAACCCCCCGTCCGGACAATTTTTATACTTATATTTTTTTTATTCCTTTCCCCCCCTCCACCTTTCTTTCTTCTAATTTTTTTCTCTATCCTTTTTCTTTTCTTTTTAATATTTTCCACTCGAATATTCAGATCAAAGTCCGCGTCGAAGACGGGACTTAATGTTACATTGGGAGGAATTTTTTTCTCACGATTCGAAATTGGCATCTTGCCAATATATAAATATATAATATTGTCATTTATTAGATAGAATTTTTAATTCATTTTATACAAGAATATCGAGAAAATAATATAAAATGTTAAGACACATATAAATAGAATAATTATTAATCTTAAAACTATTGAAGCTATTAAATTATTAATGATTCCTATTCAATTATCAAAACTATATTTAAAGATAAGCAAATGTTTAGAAAAAAATCAATCAGAGTTTACAAAAAATTTAATACAAACTTTAATACGAGTAATTGATTCTATAATGGATATATAAATTCCGAAACATAAAAACAAGATCTTAATCTTAGCATAATATTGATGCATAATATATGTTGATGTGATCAAATCAAATATCCAAAAACAATTACAATTCTTGACAAAAAATATTCGATCATCTTTTGAAATATAAATTTTTACATTTTTCGATTTCAATTATTTTTTGTATTAATCGATTTCCATGAAATTTTCAGCATATGATATATTGACATAAATCTTGTCATGATCTAAATCGATATAAATCTAAACAAAATATATTGTTTAACTTTTCATTTTAAGTTTAGATAAAAAAATTGTAAAATTCTAACTATTGCAATTATTGCAATTTTTCTAATTTTAAAATAGGTAGATTTTCGACTTTAATATTAGGGTGTCATAAATTTCTTTCGCATCATACTAGAAATGATTTTAACTGGTTATTTTTATATGAATATGCAGGCTTATCTATTAGCCGTTTATAGTATCGGTTTCAATCATCTCAGAGCTTTTTTAAAGTACGTTTCATTGGAGACACAAACTCTCTTTTAAAACTTTTTTCTATATAAATAGCCAAAAGAAACATTTGCGGCATGTTATGCTTTATTGCTTTAAAAAAGATGATAGTGCAAATGATATTGCAGACGAGATTTGTACTGTTTTGTACGGTGGTATTACTACGACTATTATGACCATCCGCAATTGGTTTATGAGTTTCAAAGTTGGAAATTTTGACTTGAAAGATGAAGGCCGCAGTGGCCGTCCAGCAGCAACGAATATAGATCTTATCAAGGCCATGCTCGCTGAAAATCCGCGATATAATGTGTGTGAGATAGTAAATGCCACTAACATTCTCAAAACAACGGTACATAATCACCTGATCAGAATGGGATATATCAATCGATATAAAGTTCCACAGCTATTATCGAGATCGACTTTATGAATCGCGTCTCTACGTGCGATTTCCTTTTCCAGTGACGTGAAAGAGATCCTTTTTTAAAGAGGTTTGTCACTGGAGACGAGACTTGGATTTTGTATCAAAATGTGTTTTGTATCGAAAATGCATTTGATTTAAGGATAATAGAACTTTAATTGTCACGACTTCACGCGATGAAAGTTCTTTTGTCTATTTGAGATTGGAAAGGTGTACTCTATTATGAGGTCTATTTTTTTCAAAGTGAAATCATCAATTTTGCAAAATATTGCAATCAGCTTGATAAATTGAAAGACGTATATAATACAGATAGAAGAAAATTGGCGAACCGACGAGGCCATCACGACAATGTAAAACTGCATGTTGCATTGATTGAAATAAAAAAGCTGTTACAGTTTGATTGGAACGTTCTACCGCATTTTCTGTAATCCCCAGATCTTGCTCTATCTGACTATAACTTGTTCCTGTTATTAAAAAATTCTCTCCATGATAAATGGTTCCAATCTGTAAACGAAATAAAAACGCACTTCGAGAAATATTTTGCAAATAAACTCCAACAATTTTGGAAAAAGGGAACAATAAGGCTTCTTGAGAGATGGAAGAAGATAATAGAGTAGAACGGTTCATATATAATGCAATAAATTAATCTTAAACAACACATATCCTATATTCATTTCGTATTAAAAAAAAGAAAGAAAGTTATGGGACACCCTAATATATCGAATATTTTTTGCTAGAGGGATATTAGATGTAGAATTCAATTTGATGCAACACACGTACGAGAAAAGAATAATAATATATTTTGATTTGTTTCAATGCTCAAATTATCAATGCAAACTATTAACATTCATTGATTCGTGAAAATAATAAAGTTGAGAGTAAAAAAATAGTTTATTAATTGTGGCAAGTCTTTTAGATATACTTTACAAAAAAGACAAAAAATATTACTCTAATCCAATTTTATTTAATTTATACTTATATTTATTTATATATAATTTATTATTTATATTATTATATTTATTTATATATTATGTTTCAATATCAATTTAACAAATATATATTATATAAATATATATAAATATGAAAGCGATGTAAAACAGCATCAATGATTCCATTAAACCAAAATCATCTTCTTGTCGAATTTGAAAATTAATTTAATTTTTAGGGTTAAATTCTTAAATCTCATAAATTAAAATCTTAAAAATAATAGCGAGTATTTCAAATGGATAGTATAATCAAAAAGTTCATACGTTTGTTTAATTTGTGAAAGAAATATTATCAATTATAAAAATTTTTTTCTGATATTGATATATTTGATATCTGCCAATGTTCAACTATATCAGATTTTAGTTAGTTTCAATTCAATCGAGTATTTGACTTTTATTTCTTTTATAGTTCGAAAAATAAAAAAATTATAGTAGACAAATATGATACCTGTGATACGAAAATCATAGTGCTTTATGTTCAATAAATTCATCGAGTACGCTAAAACACAAATTAATTATGAAATCATACTTATGAAACCAATAATACGATTGAAAATTACATAGGTGTCATAAAAAAATTTTCTAATTGAATGTTTTTTTTTTTAAAGAAATAAAACAATTGCTGAAACTTTTTGATCGTTCCATATAAAAATTAGATAATTATTTACAAAAAAATATTATTCTCCTTAGTAATTCTTTAATATGTTATTAAACATTATCAATATGAAGATAATAATATCGTGAAAATTTTATTTGGCAATCATTATTCAAATTTATTAACAAAAACGTTTTTTCGAAAGGTTTGTTTAGATTAATATTAATCATATTTTTGCACAGACATTGATGCCTCAAATTGATCAAATTCAATACAAATCATAAGTCGGTTAACAATTATAAATAATAATATACAATTTTTATTTAATTTTGATTTGAGATGAAATTAGAAAGGATAGGATAAATTAATTAATGTCAAATATTTATATTAATTTCTGATTTTATGATTTATATTGACTTTGAATTACAGGTTACATTAAACTTACATAAACTTTTTACTAAACCATAATCTAAGCTAATCTAACTTAACTTAAACTGTTTTCGTTAATAACTTCATTAAATAATAAACGATTTCCAGATGAAAATTTCACGACATATTAAAAAATCATCGAGATCGTAAAATAATAATATTTTTGTAAATATTTATCAAAATATTTATCAAAAATTACACAGTTTTTATTGTAAATAAATGGTGGTAAATTTATTTTAAAAAAGATAAATTTAATTTAATAGATTTAATAAATTGAAAAAGTAATAAATCGCATACAATATTTTAATCAACAATTTTCCCCTTGCAATGATTTCGAGTCTTTATTTCGATATTCTTGAGTATTATAAAACAAAAATAATTGTCAAACGTCAACATTGATAAATATAATTTATATGCACACAATCGAACAACTCTGTATCTTGAATTCTCTTGATCATCTCTTGATTTCACGAATAAATTTCATTGGAATATCATGAAAGCGTATTCCAATGAAGAGCATCGATCACGACATTTATAGCTTGTGGTATAAGTCCTTGCGAAGTAATTTTCCATAGTGATGGCAATTGGAAGTTTTGGTAGTCCATTCGTGCATGACTTGGGCCAACAACTATCGGTTCTCGTAACTTTTATTCCGCGGTATACGAGGCAATCCTGAAACCTTCGGTTCCGCCAAACTTTCCACGAATTGAACGACCATTCAGTTACAACGATCCCCCGTTAAAGCAACCGCGAAATATCATCGAGTAAATCGATAACACCGTCTCGGTAATAGGTTTTCGACTCGAGATCATTTTCCCGCTTACAAGCGGGAATCTACGTTTCGAGCAATTCTCGAACGAATTATATACGGCCGAGACGCGCGCCAAGTACCTCAGGATCCTGTAGAGAAGTCCAAGTTTATTCAGAATCCAGAACTCGCCAAGCACTCGTGATTCACTCGTATTTTTCGATAAAAAAATTTTGTATTGGATTTAATTCGAGATAAATAGATATGCGCGAAACAAAATCTGCAATCTCGAGTAGAGATTCTATTCAATGTTTAAAAGAAATGAAAAAGTATTGAAGAAGAAAAAAATATGGTCGATGATGGAACGTAATCGAGGGGATCAAAGATTTCCCTCGTAGAAAAAGGGAATCGCATCGATGAAGAGGAAAGTTAAGGAGAAATAAAAGCAGCAAAAGGAAAGAGAAAGCGTCGAAGATGGATCGAAAGAAGTCTTGGAACGGTATTCCTCCGTTTGTTTTTCTAGTCATGGGACTAAAGAAGAAGAGTCCTTTGTTTTGACAAAAATACCGGTGAACAACGCTCGTGTGTCGAAATCCTTGAGCTAGCGGAGATGTTTTCTTTATGAACGCGACGCGAGCACGATGACAGCGGAGACATCTTCGATACGAAGGTGTCGGGGAAAGAAACTTTCTTTCTCTCGTTCGAAATCGTTCTTCGGCGATAATTTGCGCGATATTCAACGCGAGGCGAGGATATTTCGAATCCATCGAGGTCCCAACTTTTCGCCACGGTTTTTCTCTTCGGTGGATAGCACAGATTTATCTCTTGCGCTTGATGAGTCCTTTCAAACGAAATGAAAGAGATTAAGCAAAACGGAGCTCGGAATGAAAAGGGCAGAGTAGATATGTACGCGCGTACGCATCACCCTTCCGCTCTGATTCGTGCATTCGAGCGCACTATTCGAGTTCTGTTCCTGTCCCTAAAAAAAAAAAAAAAAAGAAAGAAAGAAAGAAAAAAGAACTTCCTGATTAGAAAGCATCTTTCGTCCTAAATCGGTACGATTGAAACGATCAGGGAAAGGATTGGAAACCACTTGCGGATTAAATCCCGTTAACCGACAGCTCGTTGCCGCTTTTTACCGTGAAAGAAAAAGCTAATTAAAATCTTTTCCAGAGATTTCTCCAGGAATAGTCTTTTTTTTCTTTTTTCTTTTTTTTTTTTTTTTTTTTTTTTTTTTTTTTTTTTTTTTTTTTTTTTTTTTTACCAACCTATCAATCGCATTGATTTCGCACAGTTTTGGAAACAAGCGTCAAGCTCCGTTGCTTTCAATCATTAACTTCGTTTCATCCACCTATCCGATTTCAATTAAGCTAATGATTTCCCGCAGATATATCATCTTCGTCGGTCGCTTTTTGGCTCGGATATTCCCCGTGCATTTGCCGGATTGGATTTACCTAAACTTTCCTTTTTTTTTTTTTTTTTTTTTTTTTTTACGTTTCTATCCTTCGCATCGAGAATCCACACGTCTATTCGATGTACGTAAATTATCAATTTGTCGCGCTTGTTCGCGCGCTCGAAATCGTTGCGATGACGTAAACAAGAAATTAACAGTTGCTTTGATTTCTTGAAATATATTTTATACGCACAAATATATGTATATACGTTATAATATATATATTTCATATATACAATTATGCGCAATTGAATCCGAAACTTTTACGAAATTTTCGCATCGCACGCACTCTTCGCGATCGATTTTCGTTTGCGAAAAAAAGTTCCTCTTCGAAACCTTTATCATAGATATCCGTTTTCCTTACTTCCCTGACGGTGGATTATGATGCATCGATAAACTTTGATAAACCTGTGATGCATCCCATAATTTGTCCCAGCGTTACCTTTCGATGACCGATTTCGTCAAAGTTCTTTAATAAAACGAGTTATATTGATAAACGAGTTAGTTTAATATTTGATATAGAGATTTGATATAGAGATTTAATTTAAATTGGGACAGTATAATATAACAAGGGACGAATGTAACGGGTTAAATATTTTAAAACGTATAATAAATATAAATATGTATTTTAAATGTATTATAAAAAATGATATTTAGAAACGTGCATATCAGAAAATATATATGTACGATGAACAAAATAACTTTTCGATATCTTTTTTTTACTGATTTATAAAATATGATTTATAAAATAATATAAATATTTTTTCTATTTTTTTTTTTTAATCTTTATGCATCTCTTACTTAAAATTTATAATTTAGATTCAAAAATATAATCAATGATTATATTATCAATCATATTACCATCAAAATTTATTATAATATTATAATTATATTAACTTAGAGAAAATTCAATAAAGAATATTTTTGCTTCTTTTTCCTGTTATGTCAATTGAAAAATTGATGCAATGCATTAAGCGCAAATTTAAATACATGAAAAATGCATCGAGAAATGATTTATATGTTTATCATAATATAAAATAATTCTTAATTATTATTAAAAAATCTTGTAATTTTTAATTATTAACTTATTATTATATTAACTTATTTAATTAGTTTTTATAGATAAATATAATTTTTGTTTGATTTCATTTATTATTATAATTTGCTTCAATAAACAATTTAAATTTTTATCATCATTTAAATTATTTTATAATTGACCCATATATATTTATATGAAACGATTATAACATTTTCTCCTCTTCTCACTTTTGATCAATAACCTGTTGATAATTCAATAATAATATAAAACAAATAAGTTATATTTTCGTATAAAAATTTTTGTTGTTGGCACAATAGTTCTTGTGTAATCACATTCAAAGTATTACTACCGGTCTCTACTCCACATCATAAAACTGTATTCACAGAACTCGGCAATTATCTAACCGCGTTTCGACTTTGTAATTCGCGAGGAAGAAAAATAGTGGAAAGAGGGAAGGAAAGAAAAGAAAAGAAACGGCAAAGCATAGCGGCGAAAAAACGTCGACCAGGACGTGAACAATGCGGAATAGCGAACAGCTCGACTTCTATCTGCGCGGCGGAATAGACAAAAGACCAGAAAGAATTAATAGCGGCGCAGCAACGAGTTCGGACGATTTCAAAGCGAGGGGAAACGAAAGCTCACGGTGGTTGAAAACTAGGCGCGTTCCCAGCTTTAACTCAACCTTTCCCTCTCCCCCCTTCTGCCAATACCCCGCCTTGCTTTCGATCTATCGGTCGATATAAACTAGTTAGTAAGCCAGCTTGCCGTATTCGGGGAAAAAATCGGATAACGGATATCGGAAGATAGTGAGGGAGAGGGAAAATAAAGGATCGCGAAACGTCCCAACGAATAAAATATCGATGAGTTGAAATGAGAGACGAAAGTGGGGGAATACTATTTAAGAAAAAAATGTTTAAAAATAAACTTATATTAGCAATTTTATTAATTTTTTTCAAGTCTAGATTATCCTCTTCTTCTGATAAAATATGAAACATTACACATAAAAGGTTATTCAAAAGCAATATTAGAACAAATAAAGAGATTTGAGAATTATGGACTATATGTTTTTAATATACATATAATAGGGGGAAAATAATAGATATTTCATTATTTTTATATCAGGTTTATTTTATACGTATAGAAGCAAAGATACAAAAATAAACTTTTTAAATTAAAATATTTAAGAAATTAATGACATTTTTCGTATTGATAATATTTAGAATAATCTTGCAATGTATGTTAAAGACATGTTATTACATGTTATTAGAAATACACAATTTTTTAATTCATTTTCTTAATATTTAAAAATTATTTAGCTAATTTAAAAAGTCCTTCTCTTGGCTATATTTAATGGAAAAGCTTCAAAACATATAGCTAACTTTATAATGATATTTCCCTATTTCTTTGAACCAATATTACTCAAAAGTAATAACATTATTACTTTAAATATAATAAAATTAATTCATTATTTCTGTATTAATTCATTATATATTATTTATATACATTTAAATATATATATTGTTATATATATACAAGATAAAATTACTTTTTAAATATATTGTTAAAGTAAAAATAAATTTAAAAATAATAATTTAAAATAACATTTTGGCTTCTTAGTTATTTTAAAAATTTATAAGAAAAACGATGTTATATTCATTCATGTATTATTGCTAAAAATTTCAACAAAATTGTAAATCAAATATTAATTGATTGGATAGAAAATAAATTGATGTAAAAAATTTTATATTCATAATTTCAGAAAAGAAAATGGAGAAGATGTATAAATTATTGACATATATATATTGTATTAATTTAACATTACTGAATATAACAAATATTGTAATATATTTTTTTAAATAAATATATAAGATCTCTACAAAAAAATGATATATAATATAAATTTTTTAATAAGAATGTACTTTTATATTTGTTATAACAACATTTTATATTTTATTTAAACTTCTCAAATTATTCTATATTTCCATATTTTATCAACTATCTTTCATTTAACCATCATTATAATATTCACAATACTTTATTCAATCATTTTTTTTTTATATATTATCTTTATTATTTTATATATTATCTTTATTATATTTATTATATTATTTTATATATTATCTTTCTTATATTCGTTTTTCATTTTCAAATTCGTTGTTATTATTATTTCTTTCATAATAAATTATTTTAAAACAAAAATAGTAATCCAATTAATTCCTTCTTATGTGCTACAAAGTATCTTATTTTTAAGGACTGGATAGATTGTTTTGAACTTGAATTACAAAGTATAAATAATTTATAAATAATATCTATTTAAATTTTTTATTAGAAAAAACCAAATACAGATAATATATAGTTTTTATATTTTCATAGAGATAAAATTGTAAATTTTTATATACAATTCGAATTGAAACATTTATGTGTAAAATAAATTTGCTTGAATGTTTAAATTTATTAGAAAAATAACAAAATTGAAGTAAGCTAATAATTGTATTGTCAATCAAATATTTTAAAAATTATTCAATGTTTTATCATATTTATTCAATTCTTTCCAATTTATTCTATTTAACTGGTCAATATTACGTTACTCTCTACTATTTTATATTAGAAAAAAATATCGAAACTTCACTGTACCTTGATCTGTCTTCGTATTATTAAATATTGAATATTTGATTATTAAATATTGTCCATGGATTTATAGTTGGACTGTACACATCGGTGAAAATGGATATTTGTGTATGATTAAAAATATACTTTTATATTGATTAGCAATTTACGAAGTTAGTAAATTCTGATATAATAACATTGAATAATTTCAATTTTATAATATGTTTTAATAATTTTTTAATATATTGTTATGAGCCATTCTAAACAATTTTTTCCTTAACATTAATTTTTGAGTTGTTTTCAAAAAATTTTCTCTATTATTATTATTATTGAATTCTGCTTATATAAGCATCAATATGTGATTACAAACTTAAGATTTCCTTTGTGATATAATTTAAAACATAATAAATGAATACATGTAATCATTTATTTAAAATTTTAATGCCAACTTAATATAAAAATGTTTTACTACCTTTAATAAATATTCACAATGCATTTATTTGCTTCAACAGATTAATAAAACTATTAAAGATAAAATATATTTAAAATAAATGTATCGAATAATATTTTCAGAATTATTAAGTTGTTTAAAATATTTTTTTCATAGCCTCTTATGTATACATTATTATTTTGATAAATTATTATTATTCCAATATTGAATAAATTTGTATCGAATGAATCGAACATATTAAACATTTAAACATTGAAAATTGAACATATTGTCTTATATTTTTTTTTTCTTTTTGCATTTCATAGAATGTCCAAGTTCGTTACGAATGGATATTAAGTTGATATTTGTTCATCCGTTATATCGTGTTTGTACAAATAATTCAAAAGTGACGATTGTATACTATCGTACGTGTTACGAATGTATAAGTAGAATTCAATGTAATAATGCTAAAAGTTTTTTGCGAGTAATTCCAACTAAGATCGTTTTTTCGGATTATGTGTAAGGAAAAAGTTTAGAATCATGCACTCTGGTAACAATAATATTAAAAAAAATCATTGAAATCGTTATATAAAATATAACGATATTGTTATATCAAATAAGATCCATTTGCGATTTATTGAAAAGGAAAAATTCGCAAAATCAATTAAAATTAAATTGAAGTTAACGAGGTAAGATTAGAAAATGGAATCTCGAGCAGGAAAAAAAGCAAACAAGTGAGAAGTGCACGGTCGCGTTACGTCAATGTCAATTATATGCGCGAGATAACGTTCGCGTTATTTTTATAATGATCTTCATCATTTCCTTTCTTCTTCTTTCTCCCGTTATCTGTCTTCACGAACGTGACACGCGATACATCTAACGAGTTTCGCAACACTCGATCAACCGGATGGCAAAGTTTGGTCCTCGGCGATCTCGCGATGACCGATGAGTCGTCATCGATACTGTCATGATATTCCTTGTCCTCGATCTGCTTGATTTTCATTCACTTGAAATTTGCTTCGTGAAAACGAGAAAGAGGAAGGAACGAAATCTGACAAAAGAGTAGATGAACGAATCGTCGAAAAAGAGAAAAAAATTGAAACTGGATAATTTAATTTATTCAACGTAAAAGTCTTTTTGTATAAATAAACATTTTTTATTATATATTAATAAATATACTTAGCATATTATACATATATTATGCATGTATTTGCAGGAGGCAAAAGAAAATGCGAAGAATAATTCTAGAAAATAAAACAAATACGATACAATAAAAATTGATATACAAAAATGTTGAAATTTATTTTTTAAATTATAAAGAATTTAATTTTGCATTAATGAGTGCAATGAATGAAAAAAATAACAGCAAAGTGAAAAAAATAAATGTTCATCATACTTATTCTCTGTCTTATTTCATTTAATGTAAAATTAAATTATTTGTAACTTAATAAATAAGTCTTAATGAATATTTTTGCATGATAATTTTTTTTTAATTTTTATAATAATAATAATATATCATAATTGAAATTTTTAACTTATTTCTTCCAAGCATCTTTTATATGATGATAACTAGAAATTAAAATTGAATAGATTTCTGATTCTATGAATAAATTTATAACAATAATATTTAATTACAATAATAATAATGATAATAATAAAAATATTCACGATTAAATGATAAAAATTGTTTTTTTTCATACGCACTCAAATTAATATTCATATCTTAATTGAATTAATTTTTAATTTTCTATAGAAAAATATTTTTTGACATTTAAAAGTTGTAAAGCTGAAAATTATTTCTAAAAATAATTTCTATCAAAATATATTCAACTCATCGAATCGATAAGATATAATTTAAGTGTTTATCGATCATTCGATATCTCAATTTATCTTTCTTAAATTTTAATTTTAAAAATAATAGTTTCTCAATTGCATTGGTCATTTACATAAATATTTTCATAACATAAATATATTTCATATTGCAAAATGATAAAATTTTCTTATATCTCTCAAATATCGATTTTATATTAATATTAATTTTATTTTGAGATCATTAAAGTTTGAAGTAAATACTTTTACATGATAAAATCTTTAATAATAATAAGTGTTTGTAAATCTGCAAAAATATATTGACAGATTATTCATAATAAATATAATAATAACAAAAATAATAAAGCCAATATCGACTGGAAAAATTGCAAATAAATTATAAAACATTATATATATGTTGTATATCATAGTAGCATCATATTATTATATCATAAATGCATAAAGATGCAATAAAAAGCAAAAATAGAATAATTTCAGATAAGATGACCTTGCGAGTAAAAGACTTGATCTCATAGATGTTATAAAACGTTCACATTATACGATATATTATCTGATTATACGATATATTATATTAATTATTTTTGATAATATATTATAACTTATATATGTTGTTTTTTGTTTATTTTTAATTGAAAAATTAAATAAGTTATATGTAATATAAAAATTGTACCGAAAATATGTACCAAAAACTTTTTATGTATTTTTCAACTACAATTTATTGAAAAATAATAATTTTTTGAAAATGCAATGCGTTAATATAATATTTAGAAATTATATTTATATTCGTGTAACATCATCATATAATAATTGAAAAAATAAGTTAGCCATTACTGTCTGATTTCCGATTTTATAAAATATTAAAAATACACTTAATAATTAATAAACATTTTTCTAGAATTATGACTGCTGAATATAAAAGAAAAAAAATATAGAAAATTATGGACGAAAGAGTCATTACTGAAGATCGTAGAGATAATTCAAAATGGCAGAATGAATATTAATATACAGTTTTTAATGTCTTTTGCATTTAGGAAACAGTAAAAAAAAAAGAAAAATAGCTTTATATATAAGAAAACAATTATTTTTTTTCTCAAAATTTATAATTATTTTTTGCTTTGTTCTTTAATATAAAATCTACAATTACCATATCTATAATATTATAAATCTATTTATATTGCAAATATATATATTTTTTTAAATATTAGACAAATTTATAATGTACTGATTATTTTAAAAAATATTTAAATTCGCAAATATATGTATTTCTTGTTTAGACATTAGATGAATTTTAGAACGATATATTAATTATTTTAAAAAGTGCGGATCATTTCAATTGGAATTATTTTATAATTACATTATTAATTTTAAATCAAGATCGTACATTCTATTGATTTGAATACATGTTTGCAAAAAAAATCAATTTTATTGCCTAATAAGAATCTTAATCTAATTTTATAGCAATCTAAATAGATATAAAATTCTAGAATGACATTCAAGTATTAAATTTCACGGATTATTAATGATTATTTATAGTTTTAATAAATAATGTATAGATCAAATATCGTTTTTCTTTTTATTTCGAAAAAATGTATATTATATTAAATATACATAAATAACTATAATAAACACATTTTGGGATAAGGAAAAAAAAAATTCCTGATATTTACCAAACTTCATTATCGATGAATGGTAACGATATTACTTTTGTCCTTGCGAGAGATCTCGACAGCGATAGAAGCGCATCGAACAATCTTATTTCGTATCATCCGATGTCCGTCGAAGCAATGTCGAAAAGTTAAAAGCCAATTACGTGGCATAAGCTCAATTACTTGTCTGGGCATCGAGCAGCTCGATCGATAATCCTGGTGAACGCGTAATACAAGCCTAGAGACTGAAAATACGCCGTTTTAAAGATCGAACGAGAATCACAGAGCGCTTGAAAAGAAAAAAGAAGCGTTGAACCGGGAATTTTCTGCGATTACGTCCGGTTGACACATAGCCGATAAGCGATCACATGACATAGTAAGGCTCAGAACTTTTTCGTTTAATTACTTTATCGAACGTGAAATTATCCGCAAAGGGATAAAAAGTAGCTGCAAATATTTGCTCATATTTTAGGTTTTTGCTTCTCATACACGAGGATTTTTCCATGATATTACGTTCAATAATTCGAGAATTTAGCGAAATGCGCGTGTATGCATATATATATGTATGAACGCGTGCTTTAGTCGATAATACGACGAATACACATATGCTACTATACGATAAAAAGAGAAAATAGAATAGATCTCATTATATTAGACTTATATTTAAATTTATAATCTATTTTTTCTCTAAATCTCGATATAGGAAGATTTCACGAATATATATGAATAAATATGAATCAAAAATTAATCTTTCTTTTCAAAGATTTCAAAGTTTTCCTTTCTTTCGTACCATATGATAACAACACCGTGTGATAGATCTCTAAAAAAATATGTATCAGTAATTCATAAGATAGAAAGAAATCATTAAAAGAAAATCAAAATAAAAATGAAAATACAATTCGTTGATTAAAAAATTATATGTTTAATTTCTTTATATATATTATTTAACTCTATATGTATTTATATATATCTCAATATTTTTCGTCATTGAATTTCGTCATTCAATTTTTAATCCAAAATTTTATTACCATTTCATTATTCATGGTAAAATGAAGGATCTTAAAATTCCTCTTGAGATGTGAAAGAAACTAAAAATTATGGGATACCAAATTAGGCAAGTGTGACGAATACAAGAAACTATAGTTTCTTGATTGTATCGAAAGTTGCGTGGGCGATGACATGATCAAAAGGGGAAATAAAGTAAATAAAATGAATCTTTGCATAATTTATAGTATGAATGAATATTTACAATCTGATGGCTCACGTTGCACTGCGTTGTTTCTTTTTCGAATTGTACGCGATATTACTTTTCAAACCACTCACGTACAGCGGATTGTTCATCTTTTGTTTTGTTTGAAAAGATTTCTATAGGGCAAAAGTTGAAATGATTCAAGATTTGAAATGTGGTGTTTGAAACGTTGGCATTATTCGGTCCAGGTGGAGATAGAATACTCCTAGGTACCGATACGGTATCCTTCTCGAACACACACTGCATCACGGTGATTCTCACGGGTACTATTTTTCCTTTGTTGCTTCCGCTTCTCAAACATGGGAGGTATACAGATATGTTGCAGAATCCTATCCATTTCCGGAGAAATATCATCATAGTTATAAATTTTAGTTACCAATTGCGATCCAACTTTTCCTTTCCCCGCGTAATTCGAGTTGGTGGTGGTCGTATTTTCCATCGTATCGACATCGTGATTCCCCACGGGGAATTGGCAATAACGATCAATTCGATCGAAAAGATCGTATGAACAGCAGCGCATCGTATTTAACTAATCTCGGTTTGATGTTCACGATACTTTCTTCGACGATTATTTTAACTTAGCGAACATTTTCTTTGCAAATGTAATTTTTTTATGGCGTTGCCATATTTTACTTTATCCTCGAGAAGTAATATTTCTGTAACGATAGCAACGTTTCCTGAACCGCGTGAATGAGATTACGGTAAATGAATCGGTGGAAAAAAAAAAATCGATGAATTCGTTCGAAGCGATGGCGTAACATTTTTTTTTTTTTTTTTCATCATAGCCAACGAGTAACCGGCGTTCGATCTAGCACCGCTTCTCGTTTTTTTCTTGTTCAATTCGAACGAATCGAAACGAATTCGATAACCGGTAACGCGATCCTCTCATTGCTAACATGCAATCGAGAAAAACATATTCAACATTTGTATTCGTTTGCGTTTATAGGAGACACGCGTGGCAACGAGTGTCCAGAGGATAGTGTTCAAGGGGAGGGCGGTGAGTGCAAATGCGCGGCGGCCATCGACTGTCCGTCGGTCGAGTGCGAATCGGGTCAACGTCGGATCCAGGTGAAGCCAGCCGATCTAGAAACACCGGGTAGCTGTTGTGCTCGTTACGATTGCCTGCCCTCAGGTAAGAGATCGAATTAAATGTCGCGTCGTGTCACGATCCATCGTCCGTTCCGGGACAAACTCATTCAAAGTGTCGCTTTATTTTCCATCGAAGACTCTCGAGAATCGGAGCCGTGCCCCGAAAATAGCGTGTTAACCGAGGATGGAAAGTGCGAGTGCGCGCCCTGTCCAAGGCCTACCTGTGAACCGGGACATCGTCCCGTTCAAGTGAGAGCTGCCCTGGATCGCGAGACACCCGGTAGCTGTTGCCCTCTTTACGAGTGCAAACCTGCAGGTAACAGATTTAAATACGTTCAATTATCACTTGCAATTGGTTCTAAATAGTAAAAATTCGAGAAAATTTGATCGATCGATTGATTGTTCATTAATAATCGTAAAACTGCATACAATCGCTAGAAACAATTGAATGATTGTATAGAGAGATTAAAATATACACAGTCCAATCTTTCAATTTTTGATTTTTAATAAATTATGTGAGAAATAATATAATTATATGAGTTGGTATATCTAATAAACATATCAATAAACATATCTGATTAAATAAAGATGATTTGTTATAATAACAATTGTAAAGTATTTTAATGTTTTTTTAACAAAATAATTATTATTTTCTAATGAAATAATAACAATGTTAAAAAAGTTGTAATGTCGCAAATTATTTAATATTTAATAAATTAAAGATTTTTTTTAATTAATTAAACAAATTATATTTATAAATATTTATAATTATTTATAGATAAATATACAAGTTAAATAAAACATAAAAATGATAACTTTTTATACAAACTAACGTTTTCTACTGATAGCTATTTAAATTTTTACATAAAAAGAACAAAAAGTTAGCTCAAAATGCTTATTTTGATTTGAATATTCTTCATAACCTTAAATTACTTATATATAAAAGAATATTGTTAGAAAAAATATTTACTTACATAACCAATTTTTCGATAAATGTTAATAATTTTTCAATAATATGCAATTGTTAGAAAAAATAATTGGTACAATAGAAACTACACAATAGAAACACTTTTTTCTTTTTGTGATATAAATACATATAGATTATTAATTGTTTAATTTTTATAAAAATCAACTGATTTGAATTGATAAAATTGAACTTAATTAATATATAAATATTAACATTTATCACTATTATTAAATTGCTAAGATATAGATTGATGATAGTTAACTAACTGTCAGGATACATTATTTCTAGTGATTGTATCCCAGTCTGTTCGCAGCTTAGAGAACTTATCGCCGCCAACTTTCAATTTAGATTGCAATCGTTTCTCTCTTTTTCCTTCCCATAATGTCCCATTTAAATGTATGGAAAAATAAGTTAAGATGGCAATCTTAAGCAAAAATAAACTTCTTTAACTCTTGTACGAAAAAAATATTTTAATAGATAATAAAATAATATTTTAACAACTTTTCTACGTTTTAATAATAATATGAATATTTATATATTAAAAATAATTTTACAGTTATGTTTGGTATGGAGATAATAAATTAATCTTGGATATGATATAAGATATTGAGATAAAATATTATATTAATTTAATGAATACAGTTTTGACATGTGAACAAGTTAATATTTTTATACTTGATGATTGATATTATTAGTTTAAGCATTTAAAGAATTGAATACAGTTTTCCAAAGAAAAATCATTAATAACAATATTATACTAATAAACAATTCTATGATTAAATTTATTTGTTAGATTTTTTTTAATCTAATTTTATAGATTTTAAATAAATAATTATAAAATACATGATAAATATAGAAAAATAGAAAAAGTCCATTTTATCGATTTCAATGATCTTGAAATATGTTGTTAAAATCAATATTCTGAATAATTTTTTCCAGCGCTAATTTTCGAAACATCAAGAAAAAATATTTTTCATTTTGCGCATAAGAATTACTTAATCTAGTACTTACATTAAATCAAGTTAATCTAAACTTACATTAAGTCTAATAAAAACTGTATCAAACTTTACTTACGATATGAAATACATTTCTACGTATATCTCAGAAACTGAAGCGAAAGGAGTATATGCATAACGAAAAGTTCTTCAAAATGTTGATCTTGATAACACATTTCAATGTCATTAAAATCGAAGAGAAATTTTATACATAATTACCAAGCGTTCAAATTATGAAGCGAATTAATGATGTACTAAAGTAATAAGTTTACTATCTTACTCTATACAGATTATATGGATAAATAATGTAAAAAATCAATATCTCGATTTTATTTTAAAGTTTTAAAATATTCTTAACGTTATATCGAATTTACTGTTCATGCAAAACTCATTTAAACTACTAAACTCAAATCTGCACGTCCTTTTACGTTAAAATAATTATATCATCGAATTGCTTGGCGAAAAAAAGCATTTATCATCGTAAATCTATCTATTATCTTATTCCAATCTCTATGCAAAAAAAAAAACAATTACTTTTGTTTGCTTCGCAGAGTCCATCTCATGGATAAAAGTGGCAACCGAGATGACGAAACCGCCTAAATATTGTATTTACGAGGGCAAAGCGAGAGAGTTGAACGAACGATGGCAGCCATCCGATTGTGTTAGTTGCGTCTGCCAGGAGGACGGGATGGTATCCTGCCAAGAATCAATGTGCAAATCCTGCGAGAATGCGATTCCTCCCGATCCTGGCGAATGTTGTCCGCATTGTCCACCGCTTACGAACACGACGTTCCTCCGATCGGAGATACCTTGTCAAACTTCTCTCGACGGTTGCGAGTTAACATGCGAACACGGTTACGCGAAAGACGAAAGCAATTGTCCCATTTGTAGTTGCGACAAATTCGAGGTATGTATTGGGGGTATAAATATTCTCGTAATCGTTCTTAGAAATATATTTATTAACATCGAAGAAATAAATGCATTCAATTTTCCAGCTTTAAGGAGATTAAAAAATAGTCACAAGGATATTAGGATATTATTATTGTTAGTATTTTTTGGAACGAAGTGTGTTATTTATCATGTGAAAAATCATATATATATAAAGCTTAACAATTTAATTTTGTACTAAAGTTATTGTATATAACAGATAAATGAAATTGTTTATTAAATCGTATATTTTGATACTGATTGATACTTACTATACATAATTAAGTAGTCATTAATATAACTTCGAATTAATATAATTTTTAATTGGATATCTTTCTAGGTCTATCAACTTTTTCACTTATTTCGAATTAATATAATCTTTAATTGGATGTCTTTCTAGATCTACAACTTTTTCATTTCACTTTTGACATTATTTTAATTTATTAAATTATATTAATAAAATAATCGATAATATAGAAACTAAAAAAGTAAAATATTCGATAGTACTTGCAGATAATTTATATCATTACGTTCATATTTTTTGATATTACATTTTTTGATCAACTATTTATACTTATATATAATATATATATAATATAACATATATATAATATATGTATAATAAAATTAACATATTACAAACAAAAAAATTAAATTTTTAATATCTCTTTTATATCAATATAAGAATCTTAAGCATTTTAATATTAATCAAAGTAATTTTTTTTAAAATCAATGAAACTACTTTCATTATCATTGAAAATGAAAATGAAGATTTTTGGAATGATATAGTTATCAACAATTTCAATTTTCAATTTCTGTTTTATTTTGAAAGCAAGTTATCCGAAAAGTTATATTATTAAATAAGTGAAATAATGTAAACAATAAGCTGACTGTAATATTCTAGATTATGAAAAGCTTGATTAATTATGGCAATATGCAACTTCGCATTATCACGAAAAAAAAAAACTTTTCAATGTTTTGATTGAAATGAATTTTCTTTCAATGCAAACAAAAGATTGATAATTTATTTTAAAAATAACAAAAACTAGTTCGTTGTAAAAAAAGAATTTGATACTTCGATTAAAACTAATTATACCTAATTTCTTCTATGTTAATAAATACAGTCTTCTATATTAATAAATATATGCTTATAAAAGTAAAAATAAATTAATCATTTACGAATTTATTTATATTTTTCTCTATCTAAAGCGAATAGATTGTGAAACTAAAAAAACAGAAAAATAATAATTCATATATTAATTAAATAATAAATTTTTTTCAAATATATTTAAATAAAGATCAAATAAAAATAACAAATAAAAAAAAAATTGTAAATGATTAATTTATTTCTTAATTTTTATCAGAAAATATATATTTTCTTATAAAAAAAATTACAAGAATTTTTTATAATATACACATATAAACATATGACAATATATGAAATACAATTTTTTATCATCAATCCCATATTTTTCTACTTTTCAGAAAAACGATGTGATAATAACGGATCGTCCTACTACTAATGACGAATCCAAAAACATTTGTCCAAAGTTTCACTGCGATTTCGGTTGCAAGATCGTAAAGGACGAAAATGATTGCTCGATCTGCGATTGCCAGACTTTTGAACAATCTACCACTGATACTGTAGTTATCGACGATGCCGGAAAAAAGATTTGTCCCGAGGTGAAGTGCGATTTGCACTGCGAACGAGGATTGGTTATGGACGAAAACGACTGCACATTTTGCAAATGCCGAACGCCAGAATCGACAAGTTGTCCACCTTTAATCGGATGCAGAAAACGATGCGCATTTGGTTACAAAACGAACAAACGCGGCTGTTCTGTAAGTAGATACAGTTGTTTCCAGTGTTCCTCTGTTGTTTAATTTAAATAGTTACAGACGCTGAAACATATTGCAAACATCGATCGAAATGGTGGATTTAAGTCACACGATGCTGAAACATTATTGTATTTTCGTTATATAATCTATTGATTTAAAATTTTCATTGCTTAGGATCATTTTATAATCAATCAGTTTTAAAAGAAAAATTTTATAAGAAAAAATTATCTTAAAAATAAAAATATTAAGAATACAATCTAAAAATTCTGATTTAAAATAAAAATTTGTGTTTTTATTAAAACATAATGTATTATACATATAGCAATTTTTTTTCGATTTAAAATCTCTTTGAATACGCGAAATCAAATTTTATCATTTTTCGAATGCACTTTTGCCCGAGTATATTTTATATGTATTTCATAATTCAAAATCTTTATCTCATATCACAAAGTTATTTTAAACATGAAAATAATACTAGAATTTTAAGAGTTGAAAATAATACTAGAATTTTAAGAGTTGATATTACTCTTTTAAAATATGATATTCTATTTAATAAAAAAAAATTATAAATTATATATTTATACATAATTTATTATAATTTATTGTATGCTTGTCCATATAATATTATATATAATAAAATAATTATCGTTGGTTTTAATAAAAAAAAATTTAAACTTATTTCGCATAATTTATATGAAAACTTTTATGATTAATTATACGTACAATCATAAACATCTTTCCTTATCACAATGAAAATAAAAATTAATTTAAAATTGACATTGAACAGATTCACATAATATATACGATATATTAACTATTGAAAGAAACTCGGAAATAATTAAGAAATTAAAAAAAAGTGACAATGCTATAAAATTGGCAAAAATACATATCTATAATATTGAAAAATCCATCATCATTGACATTAAAAAATAGAAGGTTGAAATGAAAAATTATTTTCAAAGCGCATTCTTTACATATTAAAAAATGTGTAAAATTTGACAGCTAAAAAATTATAGAATTTTAAATTTTATAAGATTGATATTAAATAAGAGTATTATTTATATCTCTCCTTTTTAATATAAATTTTTTAATATTTTCGGATAATAGAGACACATACTATACATTACATATACATTACATATACATAAGCGAAATGGTCTTCTTGATATTATTCATAGATGTGCCGATGTCGTGCTTTCTGCGTGGACCACGTGAACGGAACGCATCCGGAAGGATCGACTTGGCATCCGAACTCGTGCACCTCGTGCACCTGCGACACGGGAGGGAAGCTCAGTTGCAAAGAGACTGTTTGCTCGATAGCTTGCAACGATCCGTTGCCTGCTAAACCTGGAACTTGTTGTCCGATTTGTCCGATCGCGGTAAGTATTCTGGCTAAGTTTCATCTCGAACGTATCGATAAATCGATTCTTAATAATTTCTCCTTTCTTCGTTCCTTTCTTATTTTCAGCCGACGAAAGGAAACGGTGCGACGAATGGCGGTCATCATCAAGGCAAAGGATGGGGCACAGTGCCGATCATCTTGATCACAATACTCTCCTTGTTCTGCCTGATGCTCATCGTCCATATTCTTCACAGTCGATTCCGAGCCCGTCTCTCACCCTCCGAGACTTCTTACTCCATCTACCCTCCTCAGTACTATAAATGCGTGCCAGTGTATGACACGCCGGTGCATCGAAACGAGAAAATTGTACCCTTGTAAAAGACTGTTTGGCAAACCGGGGAAAACGTGAGATATTCTTGGACAGACGGAGTTTACGTGCGGCGGCCTCCTCGTGCGCGCCGGCAATAAGAGAAGAACGAAGACCAAAGCAGAGAAGTGTAGAGGAGAATGAAACCACACTCTGCTGCCAACAACAAGTCCAAACTTGACGTTTTACCGGTCCAAAATACCATATTGTAGATTCAGTATTATTTATAAGTAGCGGACGGTTTTACGATTGTAAGAGAAGATAACTGAGATGTATAGGCCGATGCTTCGTGAACCACGGCTGTCGGTACCCTCTCGAATTCCTCTCCCCTCTCCCCCCTTCCCTCCCTCGGCTCTAATTCGATACGATATCGTGTTACGATATGTAAATTGTAATACAAAATACGATATGTAATACAGAAGCTAGCGTAATTATCACAGAGAAGGATATGAGAAAAGTATAAATACGCTAACGAGATAAACGTAGATCCTAACTCGATCGAGAATCGTAGAAGAGAGAAGCAGGTGTCTTAGTTTATAGTATTAGTTCCCTCGATCTCTGGACCATGTGTTGTGTTTCGTATCGCGATCACGAAACTTCGTTTCCGTTCTTTGGCAAT
>NW_006263870.1:124369-131147 GCF_000469605.1 Apis dorsata | reverse complement strand
TCTCTCTCTCTCTCTCTCTCTCTCTCTCTCTCTCTCTCTCTCTCTCTCTCTCTCTGTTTCTCCATCATTTTCGCTTTCCCTCCTTCTCTAACAATGCGTGGAATGTGTAGCTTTATTCGATTTCAAGGGAACAGAAGAACGATATTAAATTCACGATTAAGCTATGTAATACATCCTATTCTGCCACGAGATAGCTTTGATTACGAAATAGCGCAGCTTCATGACGAATTAAACCAGATTCGTTTAATTTTTCATCGATAGATTCAATCGTGCGTAAGAAAAAAAAGAAAAAAAACTTTCCCTGCTTTCTATTTGTACGAATAACTATCATATTGGTGCATTTAATCGTCTAGATTCTAGATTTTCATTTTACTTGATTCTTTTTCTATGTCTTTATTATATTTTACGTTATGTATTACGCGTAACACGTAAAAATTAAATATTTTATCGAATAAAACTGCAATGAAACCAAAAATACTCCAAATTTCAACATATCTCGTTTCTAATATCTCGATCTACATTGTTATTTTCGATATACACTGTTTCGTTTTTCAATTATTTGTACATATTTATTCGAGAATCTATTCGCTTTGTATATTGTTGCAATATAATTTAATATTATGCAAGTATTAAAAAATGTTACGCGTTCTACGATATCATTCATTTGTATCGTGCTCGTTTTTAGACTCGATATCGTGGAACAACGATAACGACATAAAACACAGCCTATTACTTATGAACTATAAAAAGAAAAAAGCTAAACAAAAAAACGAGAAAAAGAGAGAGAGAGAGAGAGAGAGAGAGAGAGAGAGAGAGAGAGAGAGCGAAGTGAGAATGATGCAAATATGCACTGTTGAATACATGTAAGTACATATAGTTATATTATGAGTGAAAGAGAGAGAGACAAAAGAATGAAAAAGAAAAATAATTATGAGAGAAGATATAATAAAAGTACCGAAGGGAACAGAGATTTTGCGATGGTGCGTGTGTATATGAATCGTGTAAAACGATATAAGCGCAAACAATAATTTGTTTGCATCTAATATCTCACAGAGTCGATACTAATCGTTATCGTTGTAACACGAAATAACCAATTGTCGTGCAAATTAAACATATCTCTGTGCTTGGAGGGAAGCGCGCGCGCGCCCGCACGTAGAACCTCGTCTTATCATTCCTTCTTCCCTAAACTAACGCGTACATATATTTTTCCAATGCGACACTCATTGTCTTTATTGTATATCGTCTCTAACCGTTTACCGTCTAAATAATGCTAAACTTGTCGCGTATACGCGTATTAGACGCGAACGCAGACGCGCGTCGTATCTACCGTATGTAGAACGATCGTCGATAAATCGCAGACTGTATTTCGTACGTGTAAATGTACGTTGGAGACAATATGTATCGACGACAGGTTCGTACGATGTTCCCGTGACGCGCGACGCCGATGCGCGAGCCTCGATCGTTTCTCGTTCTTCATCGCGTACTCTCGCGTTCGAATAATATCGCGATTGCGTGACACCGATAACAAACTCGACACGATCGAAACAAAGAGCTTGGGATACTTAGTTCTTCCTTTTTAGAAAACGAAGAAGAAATCGAATCGGACCAAAATTTATTCGAATGTTTGCGCTTTTCGGCTATTTTTGCTGTTCAATGTTTATAACGATATCTCATTATAAAAATTATTTTGCGACTTATTATATTGAAATGAAAAGAAGGTAAAGAGCGAATGATCGTTTAACTAGAAAATCGCGATATAATAATAAAATCTTGCGAGGAACGCTCGAGATGCGATGAAAAGCAGCCAATCAAGGCCATCGAGAAACGAATAGTCTCGTGTTTGCGCGCTCTTTTTGTGTACAGTTTTAACGTAACGAAATGTCATATCAGTGTAACCTAGACTTATTTAATATGTGCGAACTCGTATGCATTTTAAAATCGTGCATCGTGTTTAAAAAATAGCTCTTGTATGTTAAATAAAACGACATTAAATAAAATTGTTGATATGTGATATATTGTATACGAGTGGTATGTAAGTTGATAGATAATTTATTTCTTTACCATCAAGTTTCAAATATTTGTATCATAACATGCCGAATGTTCCAATTTAATTTCCTCTATCGTTAATAATTCATTCTTTTCTTTTTTTTTCCGTTACACTTGTTTAACATATTTTTAGTTTCTAACAGATAAAATAAACTTATCGTCTTATGGGATTTTATTCTCTATATACTGAAATACCAATTGTGCGAAAATCAGAGATTTTGATTTAATAATTTAGATATAATATTTAATTTAAACTTAATAAAAATAAAAAAATCTTTTGTTCTATATATATATCGTATACGTATAAACAGACAAAATATTAAAAAAAAATTTGAAAATTTAAAAAATTATAAAAATATTAAATATAAGTAAATTAATTTATTTCTAACAACTATTTTCTCTTGTTATTTTGTTTTTTTTTTCAAAATTCAATTTTGAATAATAATTTTCAATAAATGAATTTGAATATATTACGATATTAATCGTAATTATTAAATTATGATTAAAATACATGAGAAGTACAATATTATTTTCCATCTTGCTTGTAAATAATACTTATTCTAGATGTATCTTAGATGTAACTAATGATGAAAAATCTCCAATCCGAAAATTCAAAAAATTATGAAACATTAAAAATATATAGGTAATGCTTATGTAAGTATATATAATATAATTTTTTTTGGTGTCCGAAATCATTTTAGAATAAAATCAATCCTTGAAAATTCGGCTATTTTTCGATGTTATAACTCGCAAACTATAAGAAATATAAAAAAAATTTTCAATATTGTTGAAATAAATCATGAAATGTTTCTTTTCATAAAGATTATCGTCTGATAAAATATTTATTAATTGTTTATACAATTAAAAAAAGTTATAAACAAAAAAATTAATAATTCTTTTGAATTAATTTTAATGTAAAATTTTAATCAGCTGTCTAAATAACTATATGAATAACTATTTATAAAATACTTTTTGTTTTTATATATACAATAAATATAGTTTTGTTCTGTTGCTAATTTTCGTTACTGAATTTTTAAAAATAGAAAAATTTATGTTATATATTTCTGTATTTTATTAAATATTCAACATATCACATAAAAATAGAGAAGAAAAAAGAAACTTGTAATGTGAAACTATTTTATAAGATTTTTTTATTTTTAATGTAGTTAAAACTTTTTTATTTTTTTATGTATGATAAAGGATAAAAAGTATTCCTGTAATCTAGTTACATTATACTTCTAACAATATTTGCTTTCTGCAAATTTCTTTTTCCGCTTTAGTGATTTCACGTTTAGAAAAATCTTTATTTCGACCGTTTCGAAACGTTTATATAGCAATTTTTACATTTCCAAATTGTTAACGAATTGTTTAATGAAAAAAAAATTTAATGCAGAATCTCGGAATGTTTTATTATTGGATTCTTGAATTAGTCATTTTATGTATATATATATATATGTGTCATGTTTATGTATATATTACAAAATAATATACGATCTAATTAATATGTAGAAATATTTAGAATACCGAAAAAACTATAGAATTGATATGTATATTTTTGCATATAGAAGAATCTTATTTGGAAATTTTCTAATTTTGTTTTGTATTATATAATTTTATTAATCTATATATATAAAATAGTATCATTAAATTATAGTTTTTCATTCATAATCAATTTTCATCACCAAGACATTACAAAATATTTTCTTTATTTCTCTAAAAATAAAGAAGTTTTAATTATATTTAAAAAAATAAAAAGATTTTATAAAATAATTGTATATATAAGTTTCTTTTTTCTTTTGCATTCTTATCTGGTAGGTTAATCGAACGTTTATTCTTATAATGAATAAAAAATATATAATATAAATTTTTCTATTTTTGAAAATTCAGCAACGAAAATTAATAACAAAGCTGTGTTTGTTAAAAAATTATATTTTTAATAAGTTGTCATTTAATTAATTAATTAATTATTAATTTGTATTTATTATAAAAAGTATTTTTTTATACCATCGCATAGTTATTTAGATTATTGATTAAAATTTTATGTTGAAAAATATATTTAAAAAAAATTTGTTTATAACTTTTATTAATTATATAATTAATAAATATTTTATCAAATAATAATTTTTTCTTGAAAACAACTTTTGTCTGAAAATTTTTCTTGTATTTCTTATAATTTGCGAATTATAACGTCGAAAAATAGTCGAATTTTCAAAAATTAATTCATAAAATAAATTCGCGTAGTAAAAAAAATTATGTAATATATATCTATCTACATATTCCCAAAGTTTCATAATTTTTCGAATTGCCAGGTTGAGAATCTTTTTTTGTGAAATAATATTTTATTGTACAATATTATATAATATTATTGAAAATAACATCCTTGTTGTGACACAATTTTATTCGTTTCATTATTGATATTTATACTTTTAGTAATATATTTTCGATTTTCATGTCTTTGAATGCATAATTAATGTATTGTGTTAATTAATCTTTGTTTTTTACAAGCAAGATTGATATTGTATTTCGCGTGAAAAATTGTCTTAGCCATATGTATATATATATGGATATTCGATTATCTTGAAAATTAAGCTTAACGTTCGATCGCATCCTATATAAAATAAGATCCTGATATTGTTGATATAAAATAGATGCTAAAAGTTATGATTTCTTCAATAAAATCTCTCGCAAAGTTCCAAATTTAAAGTCATAGGAATCTATTAGTTTTTAAAAATTGGAATTCACGTGTAAATAATATTAAAAAAAGGGGGAAAAAAAACAAAAAGAGGATAAATGATAAATAATAAAAAACAAAAAATTAAATATTATCTGCGCAAATCGCATTGCTCATTGAATTATCATTCTTAAAACAATTGACAATTTATTATTGATTAATTATCTAATTAAACTCTGAATTCTGTAATCAGGAAAATTTTTGTTTTAAAATCATAAGGTTGTTAAGGAGTTCGAAAATATAATTAGGATTTAATTTTATATTTAATTTATAATTCAAAATATATTATAAATATTCATGAAAATAATAATATAATAAAAAAATTAAATAATAAAAAATAAAAATTAGGCTAACATAAATAAAATATACATTATAAAATATATATTAAATATTGCATATGTATAACAGATACAACAAAAGAATCATCTATAATTTATACAGAATCTAATATAATAATATTATTTGATTAATTATTAAAAATTTTTATGGAAATTTTCATTATGAAAATTATTTAATTTATTATCAGTATAGAAAATTTAATAGAATATTTTAATTTCTGTTTTAAATTATTATTTATAAACATTTTAATATAATAATTAAGTGATATATTGACAATAATGAAAAATATATATAATAAATGTATATAATATAATTATTATATTTTTATTGTTATTTTATTTATGAGTTTAAAATCCATATGTTCATATATGATATACCATATGTAAATAATGATATAACATCATTTTTCCAATATATAATGATGTGACATTACAACTGATACAATCTATTTATTACAGATTATTATGAAACAGATAATTGAAATGATAGTTGATTTTAAGTAAATAGAAACTTATCTTTCTTTTCACTTTTTTTTATTTCTTAGTTATATAAACAAGATATTATCTTCGAAACAAAGATCTAAATGAACATAATTTTTTCTTTTATTACAACATATTAACAATAATTGTAGGAAATTCAAAGAATTGATTCTAGAGACAAATATATTTCAAAATTGTTAATCCATAGAAATGTCGATTTAATTTTAGTTATTATAAATAATTTAATTTTGCACTTGATGAAATGAGACAAAATGCAAATATATCAAAAAACATTCAATTTTGCTAAAAAATAATAATAAAATGAGAGAGTTTTTAATATTTTTGTTTTTACCTCTTTGTTACAGCACTGAAATTGTATACAACATTGTAAAACATTATTTACAAATGTTGCACTAGATATAGATTTAGGACATTTCTAATATAAAACTAGAACATTAAATTAAATTATTTATAAGTTAATAAATTAGCCTTAATGAACATTTTTCTAACTTTTATGTTTATTTTGAATCAAAAATCATCTACTATAGCAGTTTGTATAGAGAGTTAAATATTTTGTAATAAAAATTATCTAATTATCAAAAAATTATAAACTAAAAATTTGTATTTATAGTTTATTATTTTAGAAATTAAAATGATAAAATGATAATATATTAAATTTTATTTTCAAATTTATAAATATTCTAAATATAAACATAATCATTGCGTTTTCATAGTCAATTCATATTTTTTATTATAATATAATTATGTTACAATATATAATATTATATTCATAAAATATCTTTAGAAGATCAAAAAAGTCATTCTTCAAAAAAGTCAAAACAAACAAAAATTGATACATAAAAATGTCGGTTGAGACTTATTTATTAAGTTATAAGCAATTTAACTTCACTTTAAATGAAGTGAGATAGAAATAGATACCATATGATGCAATGATGCAATAAAGATAAAATTATATCATTCTATTTTCGTCTCATTTCATTCAATTAAATTATTAAATTGCTTATAACTTAATATATCTAAATATATTTAATATATATAGTATTTAAATATGTGTATATTTAATTTCTTTACATATTTTACATTATTCATAATAAATTAATTTTATAAACATTTTACATTCATAAACAATTAAAAAATTTCAAATTTTGATGTATTATTATAT
>NW_006263870.1:121985-124358 GCF_000469605.1 Apis dorsata | reverse complement strand
TATATATATATATAATATATCATATTATGTACCATCTTTAAAATACAATAATTACACATTGAATATACAAAAAAAAATATCAATGTGGAAAGAATTAGGAAGAAAATTTTCCGATTTTACGAAAATGTTTTAACTTTTATTATAGAAGATTAAATATATTTAAAATCTATGTATTTTTAGTCTCATCATGATCATTTTTTTTATTTCTGTTGCAAATAATAAGATGGTTATCGGAACTAATAGAAAAACAAATATTTCCGGGTAATAGAATTTTTAGATAATAAAATAATTTTTTTTATATTAAATTTCATATATTGTAAACTAAATGATATAAAAAAAATTAAATATTACATAATATTGATATAGATATTCTTTTATCTCTCTATATTAAATCACTAGTAAAAAAATTTAAATCATTATTTTTTATTTTTAAATTTTTTCGAGAAATATTAATATCCGATAAATCAACATCTTTTACATAATTTTTTATTGTTCGTTTTCTACTTTTTATATCGCTGATCATAAATTTTTTAATATGTTCTTATTTTAAGTTATTGCATATTTGTCGTTTTTTTAATAATCTCAATTAATAACACTACAATTAATACACTTTTCCGTTTAGATGACATTATTAATATATGTAGTTCTGCGAACATTTCAAATGTAAATATCATTGAAATATTATGAAGAAATTCTGTTTTGATGGTTATGATATATGAAAAGTGTATGTAAATACAGCAAGTACAGTATGGACTATATATATATATATCTGGACTATGGATTAATATGAAATATGTTATGATAATAGAACATTTGAATAATAGAGAATTTCGATGTTCCAATAATTGAGATTCCATTATATTCCTACTATAAATTGATATTAATATTGATTTTATTGACGGATTCCAATTTACCAGCAGAATTCCATTATATTTTTTTTCTAGTATTTTATACTATAATGTTTTTTTTCTACAAAATATATATATTATATATATAAATATATATAATTATATATTTTTATAATATTAATATTTCTTTTTAATAATATTAATATTATTAATATTAACCAATATTTTCCTTTTAAATATTTATATATTTAAAAAAAATATCTATATACATATGTTAATAAATAAATATTTTTTTAATAGGTATTTATATAATTATAGATATTTGTATTAATTAAAAGCAATCAATTTAATAAGAAATTTAATATAATTTTGTTGTAGTATTTTTAAGAGAAAATTTCAATTGAGAAAACCAAACCTGATTGATCAGCAAAACTTTTGATTGATTTTAAATTGTTATGTCAATTCGTTACTAATTATTAACAAGAATTATTAAAACTTTCTTGTAATTATAGAAATATATCTGATAAAAAATACAATTTATCTTTACAATTTTCTTGTTTTCTTTCATCACATTAAATGAGATTCCAAAAGAATCTCAATTTAAAAATAATTTATTTAATTATAAATCTAATTTGATTTAGTTTCTAAAAATCCAAAGATTTTTTATAATTTTCAAAATAATATTTCTAAAAAACGATGATGATATGAATAAATATAAATATAAATAAATAAATAATAAATAATAATAAATTTTTGGAATTGGAATTCTAAAATAATATAAAATGAACTTTAAAGTATATCTTTCTGAATTTTAAAATAACATATGTAGATATATCTATATCAAATCTGTGAAGATTTCTGAAAAAATTAAACTCAAAATACATTGGTCAAATTATATATATTTATAAATTATAATTATTTATAAATTCATACTATAAAAAATTTAAGGTTTGTATTTTATAGATTCCAAAATCTATAATAGATTATTTATTATTATTATAGATTATATATATATATAGATTATATATTATAGATTATTTATTATTATTATAGATTATATATATATATAGATTATATATTATAGATTATTTATTATTATTATAGATTATATATATATATAGATTATATATTATAGATTATTTATTATTATTATAGATTATATATATATATAGATTATATATTATAGATTATTTATTATTATTATAGATTATATATATATATAGATTATATATTATAGATTATTTATTATTATTATAGATTATATATATATATAGATTATATATTATAGATTATTTATTATTATTATAGATTATATATATATATAGATTATATATTATAGATTATTTATTATTATTATAGATTATATATATATATAGATTATATATTATAGATTATTTATTATTTAGATTATATATATATATAGATTATATATTATTATTTACATTCAACCTGTTAAAAAAAAACTAATACTGTTTTCGATTCTATCTATATAAAAATTGAAAAAATTAACCATAAAATCTATCTA
>NW_006263870.1:114941-121844 GCF_000469605.1 Apis dorsata | reverse complement strand
CTAAAACGAATTTAAAAATTCAAAATCCAAACAAGAATATATCGTAATATATATCATAATTATTATAGGTATGATATCTCCTTTTCTTGTTCTTTTTTTGTATTCATACTATAATCAAAAGTTTCTGACATGCATATGTATTTACAATTTTATTAAATATTCTATAAATTAATAAATTTGAAATTCATATATTAAATTATTATTAAATTAAATTCATATATTAAATTTTAAAAAATTTGCATTACAAAAAAGATATATTAATTATAAAATAATCAATTTATTAAAATATTGTTAATTGATTTAAAAAATAATGTTTTATTTTTTAGTCAAAATTGATAAAAATTTAAAAAAAAATTGAATTTAATATTTAATAGTTTAATAGAATTTAATAATTTAAATTTAAGTTTAAATTAAGTTAATGAAATATTAAAAATTTAAAATTTATTTTTAATATTGAAACAACAAAAAATCAATTAAAATGACATTGAATGATCATTTAGAAAACAGATATTATTTCGATTTTTAAATATATTATAGAAATCAATATTTTGAATAAACTTTTTTTATTTATATAAGCCACTCGATCTTAGTTTTTAAAATATTTATAAAAAATATGTTTAATATGATTGCTATTATTGTATTAAATATCATATGCATACATGACATCATATGATTGTTATTTATCTATTTTATATAAACTTTAAGCTTATTCGCTTAAAGTTATAGAAAATATTAATATATTCACGAATATAATATTTTTGAAGAATTGCCGACAAAAACACAACAATTGTTATATAAAAATAGTTAATTTTATTTATTAACTTATAAACAATTAAAGTCAGCATTAGATAAAAAGATAAAATTCCATCACTATCATATCGTTATTTCCATTTCATCTCAAAGCAAATTTAAATTGTTTATTATTTTATTGTTTTAATAAATAATTTAATAAATAATCTTTAACAAACATTTTTGTATATCAACTTTTATATTCAATTTGATTTCTAGAATCGATTTTCCGAAAATGTTTTAAATATCTATTATCTATTATCCAATACGTATTATCATCCTCTATAAATAATAATATAAAAAAATAAAATAGCCAAATGGTGTATACATCATATATAGACGAAATTTTATATAATGCTATTACTTTTTTAAAAATATTTCAAAAATTAATATGTGAAAACTAATATGTGTTGATATATAAAAAAAATTGTTCAGAATCTTTTATAATAGAATTTTGATTAATAAATTAAATGGAGAATATAAAAGAAAAACAGTCTGAATATAATCCTGGAAAGAAATAACTAAACATTTTCTTTAAAAAATTGATTCTTTTTATCATTCATTTTTATGTTTTGAAAATTCATAATTAAACTTAATATGTATACTAATTTAACAATTAACTTCAAAATTCCCAAATATTATTATTGTCATTTCTATTATTTTTATTTTTCCTCATTAGATTAAATATTTTTTATAAATCTATGAATAAGTATTGCTTTCTCTCTTCAAGGACGACTTGTAAATATTTTACTGCCATAAATGACACTATTAAGCGGATGTGAACTATTAAAAATAAAAAAGCATTGTATATCCATATAATTAAAAAATTGTGGAAGAAACAATATGCAAAGTGATAATAAGTAATATATTTCGATAAAATAAATGAAAAGCTAATAAAAAAAATACCAATAATACACATAGTTTTTATGTGATATGGTTCTTGCTTTAAAAAATATTAGTTTTATTATTAGAGATATACGATGTAAAAATAATTTAAAAAATAATCAATTAATTGTATCGATTTAAATAATCGCGCGATTCGTATTTTTTAATGAAATACATAAAATTCAAAAAATATATGAAAACAAAGTAAAACTTCGATTAATCTATTAACAAAAGAGACGAATAATCTGGATAAATTGAAATGAGATTCATAATTAGAAAGAAAATAACTAGAAATACAGTCTTTTATAAATTGCTTTCTTTTGCTTTCATTTTTACATTTTGAATATTCACTATAATTAAATATTTATGTATAATTAATATCTATCAGTTATAATGATTGTCTAATAATTTTTAATCTCAAAAAGTGATGATGAAAAATTTAAGAAAAAAAGTAATTATACATAAAAATAAAAAAGAAAGAAGAATACAAGATTGATATTTTGATAAGTTGTAAATACATTTGAGAGTAAAATTCTTGAAAATTACTATCAAGTTACTTTTTGTTAATATTATGGATTGCTAATGAAAATACTTACTATCGAGTATATAGTTACTCTCAACCAGTGAAAAATAACTCCCGATAACAATTCTGAAGAGTTTTATTCTCAAATATATTTGTAAACAGAAAATACCAGATAATCGAGAGTTTCAATAAATTTTGGATGATCAAGATCCCGAATAATCGTGAACCAATTAATTCATAAGTCTCATTATATTTAAAAATCATATAATCAGAATTTAAAGAAAAGATTTCTTTCACTGAACTGAATCATTTGAAAGAGATATTAAATTTTACAAAATATTATTAATTTAATAATTAGATATTATTTTTCATTTTTTAAAAAAAATTGATATTTTGGAAAAAAATTTTTAAATTATTCAGATATTTTATTATAATTATAATAATTTTGAGTAGAACTAGTTATGAAATGAAAAAATATTCATTCACAATAAACAAATATTTTAATAAAGAGGATTAAAAAAAAAAAAAAAATAAAGAAGTAACTAAAGAAGCTACCAAAATATGATGATTCGCTCAATATAAACTTGAACAAACTATGAGTGAAATATTTTTTCTGTTAAGTATAACTATTACTATATATGTGTATATATATAATTGAAATAATTTAGTAACAATATAATAATAATAATAAATATATAATATAATAAATACATAATAAAAATAATTTTCTATCATTTAAATCTAAAGAAAATTCAAGGAATGAAAAACTATTGCGTTTTTTATATATAAAAATATATGTAAATTATATATAAAAATATATATAAAAATTTGCTGTACTTCTTCGAATTTTAATTTCTTCTTTCTGACGTAATGCTCACTTAATTTAATACTGATATGAATATTAATTTGTAATGCTATGTAAATATATAGAACATAATAAATTATATATAGAACAATTTCCTGAACCATATATCATCACCGTATATCATGCAATTATAATATAGTTTATATTATCCATACGATGCAATGATGGATTTTAAAAAATCGAAAAGTAAATGATTTGATTTCATAAATTAATTAATCAAAATAATAAATCGTTAAAAAAATCGTTGTTTCGATATAGAAACGTTGCGCATTGTAAAAAAACAACTATATGAAAAAACTTACAGTACTTTTACAATACTTACAATAATCTTAAAATAAAATTTTTTTATTGATATAAATTCTGAACCATATATGCAATTATTAATTTTTTTTATTTTTTTTATTAATAATGAAAAAACCATATTAATTTAAAAATTTAGATATTTGATTTAAATGATATACCATTTAAATTTGCATTTTCACACATAAAAAAAAGATATTGCATAAATCTTAACTAAGATTGTTATTATAATTATAATTTAATTACAATTTCTTTTACAATTATTATATTTTGATAATAAAATAGATAAATATTATTTTATTTATAGTCCAAAACGAATATAAAGATATTATTTTAAATGAATTAATAGTTGCAAATGAAATAAGTCAATACAGTTTTATGTCTTACATATAAAATATAAAAAATATATCACGTATCATATGCTAATGCCATCATCATTCCTAATGCATACAATTAGTAAATTATGAACTATGTTTATCATATGTATTATCTTATGTACTATCTTATATCTAAATAGCATTTGGACACATGAATGAGATCTTAATAAATGGACATGGAAAGAGTTTTGAGTTTTCAGAATTTGAAAATCCTGAACTAAAGAATATTTATATATTTATTTATTTGTTTTTACTAATATTAATATTCTTTGATTTAATATCTTTTTATTTTATTTCAAGCTTTTTTTTTTTTTTTGAATTTGACAATGAACAAAAAATTTATAATATGAATAATAATTTAATTTAAAATGAAATAATTGACTAAATGAAATATTAATAAAAATTATATATTTCAAATATTTTTTTATATATATTATTAATTTTTTGTAACAAAGAAATATAACTTTATTACAATATTTTTATATTTCAGATCATATTAAAGATTATAATAAGATTATAATAAATTAATTGTAATTAAAAATTATTTAAGATTAAAAATCTTAATTCTTCAAATTATCAATTGTTTTTATTTTTTTATTAGTAATTAAAACAATAAAATAAACAATAAAATAAGTTAAGTGAAAAATATATCAAAATAACTATTTTTTCATATGATGAATAATTAAGAAAAACATTAATTTAAATATAAACTAAATAAAAGTTATAAATAAATATTAAATTAATATAAAATAAAATATTAATAGAAAATAAATATTAAGGGAAATAAATATTAACAGGAAAAAAAAATATATCATAACACATCTATTTTATAATTAATTACAAAAATAAATAAATATTAACTTTGATCTTGCGTATCTATCTTTAAAAGATGAAAAATTCAAACATTATACANTTACTATTATTTTATTATAAATTTTTATAGTGTTTGAATATGTGATGCAAAAAAATGGTTTTATTTAATTTTTAATATTATTATATCAAATTAATTAAATAAATTATATATATTTTTAAAATATAATAAATATTTTATCGAATGAATTAGAATTCATTCTATAATTAATAAAGATATAAATTATTAAAATTAAACAAATGTCCAAATATTATTGTGTATAACTAAAACATATTATAAATAACATATAAATATATTATAAATAATAAAACTTATTACAGGATTTATTTTATTTTATTTCTCTACTTAAATAAAGATTAAAGATCCAATTCTTCAATTAATCAAACATAATTATTTATTCTTTATATTTTAATCGATATTAAAAATCGAATATATTTAACATATCATTAATAAATTATATTAGTAATTATAATACTTTTCTGTAATTAATATTATTTAATATTTATGAATTATAAATTTATACATATAACCATTAAAATTATATTCATTTTAGATTATTTTTAATAAATTATTTTGCGTATTATAATTAAATATTTAATTATGTAAATATTTAAAAATGATTATAATAAATTAAAATTTTTTAGCTACATGTATTATATTACATAAAAAAAAAACTAAATACAAAATATAATCAGATTAAAAAAGTTTAAAATATAACAAAAGTTAAGTGTAATTCGTTTTCCAATATGTAATCTATTTACTTCATACATTATTTAAAGAAATCAAACTTCAAATTAATGAAAAATTAAATAAAATTATTTTAATTAATTTATAACCGGAGTAAATAAAGTATTAGATATATATTTATTCTATATTAAATTTCATTTTGATATATTAATATTTTTGAAATTATATATTATTTAATATTTTCATTTTTATTTTAAATTTATATTTAATAGAATTCAATGTTCTTTCTGATAACATTATAAAGTGCAAATCCTTAATTTTAAGATAAAAAAATTAGTTAATTATTATTGAGGTAGTTGCAATAATTTTTATTATTATTGATGCATTAATGATGCATCATAAATCATCTTGAAATAATTAATCGAAATTTTTATGTAAAATTTTTATTATACTGATAAAGTTTTCTCAAACAATAAACTTTCAAAATTCAATTTTTTATCTAGTTATTTTAAATATCGAGTTTCAATTCAGTTACAAAGTATGTAATGAACAGAATATATTAGCAATTATTCTGAGAATTTTAATATATAATTTAAAAAATTTAACTTTCTTCTAATGTTTTATAGAATAGTGTAGCAGAAAATAGTAAACTAACAGAAAAAAAGCAATAAATAAAAATTTAATAAAGTAGGTATTTAATAAAGTAGTATGTAAATAAGTAAATAAATACAGAAGCAGACAAAAGTATTTACATTTTAGTAATTTTTTCAAAATTGAATTAAATGACTTGAATTTTTTTAACAGCTTAAAAAGAGTAGTTTATTACATGTAATAAAAAAGTTTTGAATTACAATTAATCGAAATAAAATTTTTTTATATAAATTTGTAATAAAAATTAAAAAGATTTTGTACATTTATATTAATTACATACATATTAAAAATTTCATATCAGTTAATATTACCATAACAACTAAAACTATAACTTACTATAAACTTAAAATTTATTATATTTTAAAAATAATGAAAATTATAGTTTTTTCAGAATTTTCATATTTAAAGATTTTTAAATTTTTCGACGACTATCACTTATTTTTTGTATCAACTGATTTTGGTAAAATTTTTAATATGTATATAATTAATATAAATTTATGTTAAATTAATTTAACAAATCTAAATTAACAAAATATATGTTTCAAATTTTTATTATAGGCTGAAATAAAAAGATTGTTAAAAAACTATTTTCATTATTTTTTTTTATGATTCTGATCAATTATAATTTTTTCAGAAATTTTTTTATACGCCATATAATAAACTAAACTTTAATTTCTAACAAAAATTCGTTTGATTAATTTTAAAAAAATTATTCTATTTTACTTTGTAGATTTTTATATTTTTATCGATTGTATGAATAAAATAGAATATAAAAATTATAAGTTATAAATTGAATAATAGTAAGTTGTAATAAATAATTGTAATAAATAAATTTCAATAAAAAATTATAAATTAAAATAAATTTCTTAAGTTGTTAATTGTTAGTTTATTATTAAATATAGTTTATTATAAAATAATAGTTTATTATTAAATAAACTAAAAACAAATAAATTAA
>NW_006263870.1:113165-114312 GCF_000469605.1 Apis dorsata | reverse complement strand
TTATATTAAAAAAAATTAATTAAAAATAATATTTTTAAATTATTATTATTTTATACAAAATATTGTTAATTATATTTTATAATAATATTATTTTATATTATTTTAAAAATATTCATTGCGTTTTATATATTTAATAATTTATTATAAATGATATTAAAAAATAAATTTTATTAATTATTTTATATTCATAAAACTAAAAATATATACTATAGTAGTACAAAAAAAAGTTAAAAATAAATATATGATTTTAATTAGAAAATAGTTTTTACCGCATTTGGAAGATAAATATTCTACTATACATCGGACTGCATCCTCTACTAACGAAAGAAGAAATATATATTCTAAAAATTGGAGCCACTTTAGTAAAAATGAGAAACAATATACTTGAATGAGATAAAAAGAAAATCAACATTTAACTATTTAAAATTTACATTCAAAAATAGTATTATAGAAATGATTCTGCCTTTACTTAAGGTACTATTGTCACATAATTTCATTAGTATTTGTTTTTAATTTGAAAAACATAAAAATATTAAGTTAAATATTAATTAAAATATTTTACATAAAAGAAAATTCCATTTTAGAAAAGAAATAATTATAGTAGATTAGTGAAACACTAAATTAATAAATTAAATGTACATAAGAATAGAAAAAATGTACTATTACAATATATATAATAATAATATTATAAATTTTCTTATTTTTAAAATATATTATTTTACAAAAATTATTCTAACATAAATCGTAAAATTTTCTACTTTTTTCAAATTTTTTTTTATTATGTAATTTACATTGCATCAATTTCTTATTAATAAATATTTCAATGAAATTTATGATTATAAAATATTATAAGATTGAGATATTTCATATATTTATTTCATATTTACTGTTGCGGAAAATAAATTGAAAATTCAAAAAAAATATATCATTACTAAACAAAAAATGAAAGATNATATTTTATAATTTAATAATTATATTTTGATCAATTTCAAACTACGTTTACTAATAGTTTTTAAAATAATTTATTAATTTTCAATATTATATTATATTTTTTTAATAAATAAAAATAAATAAAAAATAAAAATACATTCCTATAAATATTTGGATTAGATAGAAATTAGGATATAATGCATTGCAATAAATGATT
>NW_006263870.1:106920-112994 GCF_000469605.1 Apis dorsata | reverse complement strand
TATCAATTAGTTATAAAATAATATGTATGCATTTAAATTATTTTTTTTAATTATTTCTATTAAATTTTATGAATTTAATAAATTTATAAATTTTATAATATAATTTATAAATTTATTAAATTTTTTAAATTTAATAAAATATTCTCATATCGTCTTCTGTCAATATATCTTTTATTTATTTTATATAGGATGATCCAATAATTTTATTCACTTTGAATATATCTGTTATTTATGACAATACGAAGAAATCTATACAATTTTATTTGTCATGAGAAAAGGCATAATATGATATAAGTATTTTTTTGTTTGAATAGACGCGTTAAGGGCATTTTAAGATCATCTATATTTTTTTGACCAAGATTTTTTATACCGATTTTATATATTTATTATATATTTTTTTATAAATTTAAAATTAATTCAATGAATTATTATTACAGCTAATATTTAAATTAAAAATAACTTCAAATTTTCTTTTACAAAATGATTTTAGAAGATATGTTCGAAATATTGATCGTTTGCAATAATATAAAATTATAATTTTTGAATTATTGAATTACATGCATATTTTATTATTTCTTATTCTATATATACTGCAATAGTTTTTTATGTTTTTAGATATAGATAACACTTTTTGATAAATAATATTTTTTAATGTTTCTTAGAAAAAGAAATTTTCAATTAATCAGGCGCTGATTCAGGAGATCAAATCAGCCAAAAGTTATACTTCTTGTCTTTTCCATTTGGATAAAATTCATTTAAAACATTTTTTTTATTCTTCAATGTTTTGAGTTTTATTACATCGTATCATGTTATACATTGTAATTATTTACCGAAAAATTACAGTATTTCGATAAAAAAAATATATATGATTTTAAAATATTTTGAATATATATCTCATAGAAAATATTTAGAAAATATTCATTAGAAAATATTTATATCATATTGTATCTCCTTTCAACAAATACCAAACAAAATCGTATATAAAATTTTTTCTTGAGTATTGTAATAAATACGGAAATACTCAAAATGAGCAAAGTTATGGGAGCTTTAATAAATTGATTATTCTATATTTATTTCACGCTAGCATCAATCTTCTATGTTTAACGAAATAATTATAAAAACTTAAAATTTTGTTTCAATTTTATTTATTTACTAATTTTTTTATTTAATAAAATTATTTAATTATTTAATAAAATAACATTTTATTTGATAAATTCATTAAGTGTTATTTTATTAAATAAAGTTCAAAATTGATTCATTATAAACAAAATTTTTTTTTCAATTATTTATTTAAAAAATGTTAAATGTTTATGAACATCACACTTTTTTGATAACCGATTATAAAATCTTTTTTTTATACACATATCAATTTGCATTTCTTGAGTAAACAAAATTCGAATTTTAATTTATTTTACAAAATAATGATTTTATAGCATTTTTCTTTACATCACCTGTTTTTTATAAATATTATATAATATAAATTAAATGATTATAAAATATATAAATATTTATTTATTTGTAGATATTTTGATTTTTTCAAATTTATTTTTTTTAGATACTTTTCTAATCTTCTGCAGTAATATTAAAATATAAATTTTAAATAATTTCTTTAATAATTTCTTTAATTACTAAATATTCTTTTAGTCTTATTCTAGTAGTCTTTTTTTATTAACATTTAATTTTTAATTTTTAAATAATTTTAATTTTAAAACTAAGATCACTTTTTAAAAACTTACATTATATAAATGTAGATCAATAAAATCTATTATAAAATATAAGAAATATAATTTAAAAATTACCTTTTAAAATAATAATAGTAATATATTAATAGTAGTACTCTTTAAAATAGTAATAGTAATATGATTGAAAAATTTGTCAATTCACTTTCTGCATGACAGTAAATAAATTTTTACTAATACATACATGCTTTAATTTTATATTTATATTAAAAAACAAACTTCAAATAAATATACCATTATCGAATAAATATACCATATTCGAATCATACTGAACAAATAAAAAAGATATATTTTTATTTTTAATAAAAAACAATCAGAAATAGAAAAATTGAAAGTGTATAATATATACTATGCGATAGAAATATAAAATATTATTATTATTTTAGTGAATGTTATAATTTATTTTATTTTATTGTACAATTAATAAATCAATTAATGTGCAAATATAGTTTTTTAACAAAATATATATAACTTATTCATAATAATTATGAAAATTTCAAGTTAATTATTTAGATTATTATTTATTTATTCTTTAAGAAAAATCAACACGATAAAAGTATAAGATAAATAATAATATTTTTGGTAAAATAAATAATGATATTTCATAGAAAATACTTTCATAGAATTTCATTTTCTTATTAATAATATATAGTATTATATTTTTGCAATATTTTTTGTTTTTTTGAAATACAATTTTTTTTTATTTTTTTATCAAATTTTTTATCATTTAAATAAATATCTCAGACATTCTTTTTAACCAATTACATTTCAACAATATTGAAATTTAAAGATCAGACAAATCATGATAAAACTTTAATTTTCTTTACTTTTAGAAAATTTGTAATATGCTTCACAGTACATATATTTGAATTATCGCGTTGAAATAAAAAATTTTTTTTCATTTAATATACTTTGTAACAATAAAATGCAAAAATATAAATAGGAAGAATAAAAAAATAAGTTTTAATAAATTGATAAAATAAACTTACAACCGAAGAGCAGAGAAGAGAATAAAAGTAAAAAAGTAATTTATTTTTCGATAAAAATACGCTTTAATTTAAATAATAGATAGATCAAATTATTAATTTTATCATTAGAAAAAAAAGAATTTATTAAACAAAAAAGACAAATGGACGGAAATGGGAAGCAAAATTTGTAATAAAAATAATATCAAATTTATTCATCAAAAAATGAATAGCAAATTATAATATGATCAAATTGATTGAACATTTTCATCGGATTTCAACAAATTTTAATACAAAAATTTAAATATATATATATATATATATATTGTAGATATCTCTATTTCAATATTATTGACAATTGTTAAAGAATGTTTATCCAAGTTATTTATTTAAATAATTGATAGCGAACAAATTGATAATATAAAAGAAAAAATTATATTTTTTTCTTAAAAAATGAAAAGCATTAAATTAAAAAGTCAATAAAAATTTATATAAATCATTATAATATAGAGAGAATAATTGAAGCCATTAAGAAAAAAGACATTACACATTATTAATAAAAAAATGAAATTTATTTTTTATCAATTATTCTTATTTATTTTACTAAACTGTTACTTGTCTTCAATTTTGCCACACTGGTTCTTCTTAAAGAATATGTAATTCTAAATAATTTTCAATTAACTTTTACAATTTTCACAATTATTAGAAATAAATGTATTTACTAAAGAACTGTACTTACATATTGATAAATGTATAAAAAAATGAAAATAAATCATAATATTCATAAAAATGGAAATAAGTATTTTACACCTTTGTTGCGAAATATATTTTTTACAAATTGGATTTCAATTCCAACAATTATCATATGCATTAATGTTGAGAATGATTCGAAAATAATAGAATGCTATGAAATATTCGAGATATGGGACAAAAAATGCATTAGATGTTACGTGTTTTCTGTATCCTAACTCTATCAATATTCTACTATTTGAAATAGATAATAGATAAGTATATATTTAAATATACATATTTAAGTAAATATGTACATGACACAGTATATATATATACATGATATACATGATATACATGATATATCTGAAAATATTGAATTGAAATCTAAAAATAAGAATTATATATAAAACTTGAAATATTCTATTTAATTTTTTTTACCAAATAAAATAATTTTTATATGAAAATTTTTAAAAAACTTTTAGTAATTATAGAATTAGTGTACAATGAAAATTGGATATACAATAAATCGTAATAAAAACTTGTAAATCATAACAAACTAAAACTAGTATTATCACTATCTATCTCCATAACCAAAACAGTTATCAAGTACACAACTTGTTATTTTTTACTTAACGATCTACATATCATCTTTTCACAGCTATTGCCCACATAAATATATAAGTAAATACTTACTATATATAAACTGTAGTTAATTCCTATGTTATGGCCATAACTGAAGAGAAATATAGATTTTTTTTGAAAGTCGATATTTCAGAATATATGGAATCAAATTTCATAAAATGTCACATCTACATTTTATAACTCATAGTTTTCAAGCTTTCCAAAGACGTGGAATATAAATGCGTTGATCGATAAGCTTATTCTGCATCTCATTCATTATCCCTATTCGTTAATTCATCGATATAAAACTGAATAATCTTGCGACATCTATGTATCGAAAAGACATATCTATTCTTTCATTTATCATATTCATTCATTTATAATTTTCAGTTCATTACTGTTACAAACAAATTTCGTTAAATTTTAAATCTAAATTTAAATTTGAATAATCGCGAATTAAAATTTAAAATTAAATGATAAATGCGATATATATGCATATATATATAAACGCAATATTTAAAATATTCAAAATTCTCTGTAGATGGCGGTGATGTGTATCAATGATAATTAAGAAGGTATCTCTTATCATCAGTTTGTAAGTGGCGCGCAACTAAGTAAATGTCATTTTACACGTTTTCCATTTTGATTTAGTATATTTTGTTCATTCTCTAATAATTTTTATCTTTTTCTTTTAATGATATGATCATAGTAACAAATCGTAAGTTCTCGAACCATACTTTTTACATCATTGAAGTTAATTATCGTTATCTTTGATTGCACTCAATCGTCGCTTCATCGATTTCAAAATCGATCAATGGCGTCTCCTATTGCACTCGTGTTTGCGTTATTCGATATTAACAGATGATTTATTCCACTTTACTACTCATTCGATCATCTTACGACTACAAAGCGGTAAGATTTCGAGACAAGTGCATCTTTTGTTTTGATACGTTTTTGACACCAAGCAAAGCATAAATCGAATAATGTCGAATGTTTTATACGTTGTATCATATGTATTGTAATCAATATATTATCTAAACATGTATTTGACATCGTTTTAACGCTAAATGATGAAGCATGGATGAAACTTCCGTTCAATTTGAATTTGACATTTTTTTCGCTTTTTCTTTTCCATCAATTATTCGATCATCTTTTTAAAAATGTAAATATATATTTTTACATTATTTTGAACAATTTCATTGTTCGTTCATCGCGTATATTTGACGTGAATCTTCAAATTTATTAAAACACGTAGGAAACAAAATGGCGGGAAAACATATGTAGTACGAATTTAGTTTCGCAGGATAAAAGAGGACACAAACGGTGTATTACCTATGATCGATAATTTAGCTTACTAACGATAAGATCGTAAAAAGTTATTTTTCCCGATGATAACAATTGCTAAAATTTAAACCCGCTTTGATATATCATTTGAATTAATAATACTTTGTAAGAATTAATCGTATCTCCATGTTTATGTGTTCGAGAACTAAACTAATATATCAACTATTGATGAAATATAAGCAGGAAACGCAAACAATGTGAGGACAGAAATATGAAAATTTAACAAGAACCGAAATATGATTTACTTTTATGTATCTAAATACGCGTCTCGCATATAATTGTACAATAATCATCAAAGCAGGAATCGTTTGCAAGAGATCGTTCGTTATGTTTGAAAATGCGAGATCAGGTTATCAACAGTATACTTTACTTATTCATATGTTCAATTCTACAGTCAAAAATATATTTTACACCAGAAATTTAACATTATGATACTTATATGTATGTATGTACATATATATACATATATATATATAATCTCTATATAAATATATATATACATACATACAAACATACACACATACATACATACATACATACATATATACATACATGCATACATACATGCATACTTACATACATACGTTCATCCACAAATACGTAGACGCGCATATTTGAAACGAATACGAAGAAATAATTTATTTTTCATATCCAAACATTGGAAAAGGCTAAG
>NW_006263870.1:104559-106541 GCF_000469605.1 Apis dorsata | reverse complement strand
TGCATCAATAAATTGTCTTCGAATGAATTAAAAAAAAAAAAAAAAAAGATAAATGAGTATTGCAAATTCTATTGCAAGCTGATCGTTTTCATTCAAGAATAGAAAAAAATTTCATTCGAACAAAATCTATGCGAAAAAAAAAAAATAATGGTTCAGAAATAAGATATCAATTTGTGACATTCATTTCTTTATGCGATCGTTTCTTAGTAGCTTATAGAAGAAAGAGAGAGCAGCTGACGACTCCATTGCGAACACCTTTGCAAAGAGTACGCATGTTAAACCAGTTCTCTCCTTCAAGGATAGGCTCCTCCCAGATCTTTTATGAACAATCTTGTTCCTCCATTGGCTAGGAAACGTACGATCGATGGTTGTCGTCGCGCAAACGTTTAATCTCTTTTTTTTGCGATTTCGCAAAAGCGAACAAGTAATGTATATATATAAATATATATATACGTATATATATGGAAAAAAATTAGAAAGGAACGTTGCGTGAAAAACACAATGAATGGATAATGATAAGATAAAAATTGTTTAGATCGGAGACGCAACACCGGTCGAATACTGCAAGTCAAGCAAACGCATGAACACGCGAAAATACATCTTCCGTTTGAACTGGATGAACCGCATCATTTCTATCGGTCTCGTAATCGGTTGGTCACGTCGAGTGTTGAGGAGGCGGAAGCGCAATTTCATATCCGGTTGGCATACTCTGTTGATGATGTTGATAATGATGAGCAGTGGACATCATCTGATGATGCGTCTGTTGATAATACTGATGATGCATGCTCGAATGAGTAGAATAATAGACGGAAGTCTGATCCGTGTCTTTACCTGGAAAGAAATAAGATTGGATTAAAACGAAGGCGATCAACAGGAAGAAATAAATAGAGAATGGGATAAATAAAATGACTTACCGGTTTCGCAAACCCCGCGGCCGTAGCATAAGGCTTTAACGTCATTCATAGGGCTGAGACTGCCGCTGTGGGGATGCGTGGTGTGCACGGAGGATGGGGCCACGGGTGTCGCGTATCTTGGATGACGAGAAGCCATCGGGCTCATACCCATCGGGCTACACGGATTCACGGCGACCGGTGACATGCTCATCGTCGAGAGCGGTGACATTGCGAGATTCGTGCCGTTGGAATCGATGCTCTGCAATGATTGAATGCTCTCTCCGTTGGTAACCGAGCCGGTGATCACGTTGCTCGCATTATTCTGGCAGTTTAACGGTAGCATGTCTCTGAAACGAGGAAGATGAAGTAAAGGAGCGATCGAGAGTGTTCGCGAGTGTTACAGAATTATTACATTAGAAGGAAATTATTAGTTTTCTATTTGGAAGATGTGCGAGGCACACGCGTGGCATTGCTCGTCGATACGTATGGGAGAAAGACGCCGCCAAGAGAGAAATTGACCGTACACCGCCATAAATCTCTGTCAATCTCGTAAAGAGAGTCTCGACAGGGATGAAAAATCGAAGGAAAGGTTCAAAGAGAGAGGTTGGAGGGAAGCACATGCGAGGTCCTTCATTGTCTTACCCGAAATCCGAAAAAACCTGTGACCCTTGGCCCGGGAAGGATCGGGCGATTGAGGGTTCACAGGCATAGACGCGCGTGCACGCGGCTCATTCGTTCCAAGAATTTTTTCAACACGCTCGAAAAAGGTGGAGGACAGAGAGAGAGAGAGAGAGAATAAGAAAAGGAGAAAAGGTAGCTCGTTCGCGACGCATTGTTCCATAGCCATTTGCACGCGCGAACTGTTTCCTCCGACCTCCGACTTCTCTACCCTGATCTTTCCCTATACATATACGTGTTCGCGTTAGCATTAGTATTAACGTTAATGTTCACAACACGCACGTGCACGCACGGTGGTCCGTATGCAAGCAGCTCCGCCCCCGACTACGCTTCGTTTCTGCCACTTCGTTTCTATACCTCTCCGTTGACGACCGCGCGGATTTTTATGGTCGCGCTCCAAGGTCTAAACTC
>NW_006263870.1:104021-104549 GCF_000469605.1 Apis dorsata | reverse complement strand
GCCAGAACTCGACTCGGCCCGATTCCTTTTTCGAGCGACTACCTCGTGAATTCACGAGGTGGTTTCCATTTTGATTCGAAGCCCGACGAGCGCAGAGGGACAGAAAAAAAGCAATGTCTGCGAAGCAGAACGCGCTCGAAGTTGATGGAAGCAGCGGTGGAGGGTTGGTCGTGGCCTTTATGTAGTAAACTATTGGTAGTGCGAACAGCTCAATGGTGAAACGGGAGACGTAACCGAAGCTGCGTCATAAAACGGTAATAGGGCGTCGCATTTCCTTTTCGTAGAGGTTTTCGCCGAGGGAGTGGGACACGTTAGGGGCGGAACTAGGAGAAAGCTTCGAACCGAAGCACCTTCGCGACCTCGGCCGAATAATTTTTCCGAAACGATCCGCAAGTTTCGGCGGAAAGCGAACGCTTGCGAGGAAGCGAAAAAAGAAAAGGGAACGCGATACATATACATACGTACATACATAGTGCGCCGAGCAAAATCGTCGCAAACCTCCGAGCCAAGGCAGACCGTGACCGAGAC
>NW_006263870.1:103478-103985 GCF_000469605.1 Apis dorsata | reverse complement strand
ATCGAAGCCATAACAACATACACGTCTCTCTTTCTCCCATTTCGCTTATCCATTTTACACGCGCGCGACTTGCCTACGCAGCGACGAAATTCCAGCGATCAGAACGAACGGCCGCGCGATAATCTGTATAAATTTTCCGAGAACGAATTTTCATTGAAAGGAAACAGTGGAAAATCGAACAGTCGTTATCATATTTACTCTATATTTTTTCGCTTATAATAAGTAACTCGCAGGCTTAGCGAGCAAAATAAACGTATACGAATAAACGTATACAAAAAATTAACGTTTATATATATATATATATATAAAACATATATATATAAATAGATGCGCGTGTTTTTCAGAAAAAGATGGATAAACGAAACACTGCGAGAATAAGAAGAATAGAGAGAGAAAGAGAGAGAGAGAGCAGTTTCGAATAATAGTGGTTCTTTCCTCGAAAAGAAGAAACTCGCGCATACCCCGATGATCTCGGTCAGGGCTCGTTTCGAGGAATGATTTACCGTG
>NW_006263870.1:99943-103206 GCF_000469605.1 Apis dorsata | reverse complement strand
GGGGAGGTGGAGAATTTTTAAGACGCGCGAAAGAAAGACGCGCGAAAAAACTTACGTTCTCGTTTGCGGCGTGCGATCCCTCTGCCGTCGATTTTTGAACCAATTAGCCACCTGGGTCAAGGTCAAGCCGGTCTCCTTCGCCAAATTCTTCTTCTCCTCGGAGAGTGGATACTTGGTCCTCATGTAGCATTGTTTCAGCGCGTTTCTCGAACGTTCCTTGAAGCAGTACACCACCTCTTCGCCGTCCCAGATCGTCTTTGGCAATGGATACTTTTTCCTCAGCCGATATTTGTCGACCGGACCAAGCGGGCGTCCGCGGATCTTTTCCGCCTCGCGATAATGCGACTTGTACCACATCTGCTGCAGTTCCGGGTGCCGATCCGAGGAGAACGGATGGCTCTCCAAGATCGAGTAGAGCTCGTGGTAAGCGCCCCGATGAAAAGCCACCGTGGCTCTTGCTATCAGCACGTTCTCGTCGCGGCGGAACAACTCGCCAGGCGGCAACGACCATAGGAGCCTATCATCGAAACGTGCGTTCCTTTTAGATACCACGATTATTTCTTCCACGATTCGATCGAGGAACGTGTTAAGATCGGGAATCACACGGTACGCAAAGTAGAAGAAGAAAGGAAGGATGATCGAAGGGATCGTTAAATTTTAAGAATTGAAATTACTTGGTCAAGAGATAAGGAGGAACGTGAAACGCGAATTGTCCTTGTCCTCTCCGGCGATAAGAAGAGATTTCGATGGGCGCCGGTCGACATTCGCGAACCCTCGGACGAGTCGGTCGAAGTAGAGAAAGAAAGAAAAAAAAAAAATAAAACAAAGAAGAAGGAAGGAACGATCTTTACCTCGTGAGCTTCTCGATATCCTGCCTCTGCGATAACGCCTTGCACATACAAGATATCTGGTCCGGTGTATAGTTACTGGCCGTAATTCCCAGAGAAAGTCCACCGATGTTTCCTATATTGGTGGACGTATTCGCGGAACTACAAGTGGTCAACTCTTGAGGATACTGAAGACTGCCACCACCGTTCGAGGCGGACGTTAGATTTTGCGAATGCGTCTGATGCGTCAACGCGAGCCCGGGCATCGACGAATCGTCAAATTGTCCGGTGGACGTGTTCCGGTGCATAACACCTATCTGGCTATTGCATTCGCTGTTCGGCGACGACAATTGATCCGAACTATCGGGCATTCTCGTTGTCTCGTTATTTTTCAGCTTCTCGCCGGTCACACGAGGCTCATTTCTCCGTTGCGACGTCCGAGCGCTTCGCCTGCAACCACGATCGCGGACTCGCGTTATCGATCCGAGGAATAAACGCGATTCGAACGTCGTACGACGCGTACCTTCGGTTTGATGTAACTTGTCGGAAAAATAAGCATCCGTTGCTCGAACGATCGACGCTTATTCGATCGACCGTGTTTCATTCACGTCCCCGCCATTCGGTATCTTCATTCATAAATCCTTACCGCCGATGCACATCAATCTCCTATGCAACGTAGTTCCATCGAGCGTAGAAGAAACGGCTTCCCTCGAGCCCCGCGACATTTATCACATACGGATACAACAATTCTCTAACACCGTTATCACCTCTCGAAACACACTTCTTCTCGCACAGGATCGAACCGATACGCAAATCTTTTCGGGGCGAAATGATTTATCATAGGAAAAAATATCGCGTCGATCGCGTGTCGAGCGCGGTAACACGGCTCTGCTGCTACTGTGGTAACGCGAACGACGATTGTAGTGGTGCCAATGGCACTGCCGATCACTCCGCGCCGATGTCGGTGCCGATGCAGTTGGTGGAGGAGGTTGTCGGCGGGTGCCCTCTCTCTCTTTCTCTCTCCCTCATCATCTTCCGCTCAAGCTTCTTTTTCGTTTTTCGTAACGCGCTCGTACGCCGAGGAGTGGAGCGCAACACGGCACGATACGACGCGCTCGCTCCTCGCCATTGGTCGACGGGGAGCGCGCGAGCTCGTCCCATTGGAGCGGCACGGGGGCGGTGCAAACTTCTACCCCCCGTCGAAAGCCACCCCATTCGGTGTCCACGGAGACCCACCGGCTTCCTCTTGCCGGTCTTTCCTCACCTAAGAACGATCGTTCCGACCTGTCCTACGATTTTCAAAATTCCATAATAATTTCATATTGGTTTCATAACCGTCTCGCCATTCTTCCAACCTTCGTTCAAGCTTCGTTCGTCTCGAGAGAGAGAGAGAGAGAGAGAGAAAGAGAGAGGGAGAGAAGAAAAAGAAAAATATGCCAAAATCGTGGAAAGTACGCGGACAAATACGCGAGCACGTACGATTGAATGAGTTGGCGGCCCACGTCTGAGAGTATAGGAGCGAAGCAACAAACACCGGAAACGGAACGCGACAACGTTACCGTACACCATGTTGTGATTCTACGTGGTGCTATCACGCCTCGCGTTCGATTAATTTCACAACACCTGCAACGATTCTCCCCCTCTCGTCCATCTTTTTATTTATCGCGAGTTTTACTTACGACAACCATGCTTCCTTCTCTTTCCGTTTGGAACATGCGTAATTTTACCAATGAAAATCTATCTGCGAATATCAATCCGCGATTCATCGTTTTCTTTTTTTCGAACGAACGATTCGCGTTATGTCCGATTAAAGATTATGGACGAGAAAAGATCCATGGATAGGATGCGAGTAATAGAGAGAGACAGAGAGAGAGAGAGAGACTGGAAGGAGAGAACGGGCTGACAGGATCTTGTCTTGTCCGTCGGCAGGAAGTCGGATGGAAATAGCATCGAGCTTGACAGACCACCGGCGTTACGTAGATCAATGAGAGCCGATCTTCTGTCGGAGACAAACGAACGTGTCTTTTAACAGCCACGAAAATCTCGATGCCAGCCACGCCTCGCCAATCCTTTGAATTCGCTCCGCCTTTTCCGACTAATTGCCGATCGCAGACGCCAAGATGGATTGCAGCCGCGCGACTTTGACGAGTTTCCATCGAGGGATCCAAAGTCGAACGACCGAACGAAAACCAAACGAAAAAAGCTACGACCAGACCCGGATCGACTTGGATCACGGCGATGCGGATAATCTCATAAAAGAATTCTCCCAAACGCGTCGAGTCGCGCCGACTTTTCTCTCGCCTTTCGTGGGAAAACTCGTTTCAATTCGGATAGCGCGCGTTAGACGGACCGATGACACTCGGTGAGGCAAGAACCGATGATAGAGGGGCGGTGCCGCGCTTTGCGATGGCGTCTCCTTCGATTTGGTGTCGGATG
>NW_006263870.1:91609-99747 GCF_000469605.1 Apis dorsata | reverse complement strand
CTCTCTCTCTCTCTCTCTGGCTCGCTCGCTCGCTCACTCGCTCGCTCGCTCTCCCCCTCCCCCTCTGTCTCTCTCTCTCTTTTCTCTCTCTTTTCCTCTTTCTCTTCCTCTCTCACCTTTATCCTCCGAGTATCTTCTTTGTATCCTTTGGTGCAGTTTTCGTAGGACAGGGGAATGCTTTCTTTTTTCGAAATGATTGCTAGATCATAGTTGCACATTCGGTCGAACGTTATTCAATTTTTTTCCTTCTTTCTTTTGCTCGATCACGAATTATCGAGTTGAGCCCGTTCGTTCGTTTTATCCTCGAACTGGAATTGGATAATATTTCGAAAGCTCTCGTCTAATGAATAAATCTGGCGAATTGAGAGGAAAAAAGAATAAAATAATTGGGCCGAGCGACGAAGAAATTCATACCTGGATAAACAGAGGTGTGTTCCTAGCGTTCGATGAGTAGGAGACGACAATCGGGGGCAAACGATGAGAAGTGGAGGAGAAGGGAGAAAACGAAGGGAGAAGCGAAGCAAAGCGGAACGTAACGGAACGAAGCGGAGCACCGTCAACGGTAGCAGCACCAGCATCGTATTTCGTTGTACCGCGTTTAATTGCATTCCAAAATGGCTCTGTGCAAAATCGACTCGCGACGATCCTCCATTTGTCCTCGTTCAGCCCCTTGAAACGCGACGGAAAGCGAGCCGTTGGCATCTTCACCGGTGTAAATCCGGATAAATTAAACCGGACTATCTCTCTCGTAGATTTGAACTCCGCGTTTACGGCTCGACATCGTTTTGTCCATGACGAGAACGACGTGGACGACGATGTCAAGTATCTACGGTTTCACCTAAAACAAGGCTAGAGGAACAAAGCGCACAGAGGGGCTTTGCGACAACACTTTCATAAGTGGCGCGTGCTTAACTCTGGAAGAAGAGACGTCCCCAAAAGGGAGGGAACTTTTATCGAAACGTAATATTTTAAAAATCATTAATTGTGTCGTTGATGATCGAAACCGAAGCGCGGTTCAAATTTCGCAATAAAATAGTGCCCGATCCAACGATAAACGAAAGAACGCCTTTGACGCACCTCGTATTTCTTCTATGCAAACACGTAGCTCGCTAGTGGATAGTGTGGATAGGTACGTTTATATATCTCTAAAATTAATATCGGCGAACAATAAGCGGTGCGTTCGGCACGCGGGGATCGAAAGTTCCGACACGACGCGGCGGTCGCGTTGGTGGCCGACATCGGACACCGGCTCGTCGAGATAGCGACTATCTTTGCGCGCTCGTGCATTACATATACGCGAGACGACTAGAATCGTCGACGATCGGTCGACCGAATTTATTTTTAGAAACTATTCGTACGTTCTCGGTACGAGCAGGTGAGCTAGTACGATTTATTCTAAATTTCTCTTTAATTCGTTTCTCGTTCCTTCGTTTCTCATCTCGTTCAATATTTTTCATCGATTTCGAAACGAAACGTTTCCACGATCGGTCTAACAGATCACAGAGATTCGGAAAGAGAAAAAGAGAAAAACGCGAGATTATTCTCGTTTCGCGGGACAATGAAATATCGTGTTAGCGAGAGGATTAAGCGACGTAATCCGTCGGTTATTTTCCCATTAACGGCTCGGGGTAGAGAGATCGGTGTAGGAGATTCTTTGGACGGACGGAAAACGCGAACAGGCGTGAACACAGGTAGCCGAGACCTTTCTAATGCTAGAAAATATGCCCTTTATGTGTCACTGGCCACTTTATGCCGTGGTTCCGTGTCAGTAGGTTCGCGTTCCAGATTCGACAACGGAACAAAATCGGAACGGTCGAGCTTCTTCTTCGTCGTGTCTATCTTTTTTACAACTTCGATATCGTCTTGAACTTCTCGAAAGTGAAAGCAGATGTTTGACAAACGTTGATCCGATTGAATTTCTACTTCGATACCACGAACAGTTTAATCTTCTTTTATTGTTTATCCGATAAAAGATTCGATTTTAGAGGAGACTCGCGATGCGAGCGAAGATCTGTTAATTGTTATTTGTTAACAGATAGAGATATGAAATCGCATCCAATGTAATTTACGGAGGGAAATACGTAGCGAAATACGTAGGATGTCCTAATAGGCTAAAATTGCCGATTACACGGTTAGTTAGGCGCGCTCAGTGATTTGAGGGTAGTCGAAACGGTGGACTGTCATCGTCCCTATTGTAACGGGCATCGGCTAAACACATTGCGCGAGGAACGGGCTTATAACACAGAATGATCGGTCCGGGGATGAGATTAAAAGGACTTCTAAGAGACATCGTTCAAAGAACGCTCCAAAAAATCGTGTTATCTCTTTTGCGTTTCAGCTTTTTTCGCGCTACTTTTGACCAATCGCGCCCTACTTTTTTAATAAAAAAAACTTTGTTAAAAAGAAAAAGATTCTTTCTTCTTTTCCATTTCAGGCGTATTATATCATTCATCGCGTCATATATCAATATAGACGAGTTAAAAATGCGACTGCAAAAAAAACGTTTGTTCCGTTCGATTTATCTTTGTATAATACTTAAGCGCATATTTGGTATTTTGACTTGACGTTGGCACGTTACTTGATCGAAGAAACCGTTCCTAATATGCGCTACCTCGCACATTCGACCTCCTCTTATCTGCGAGGTTTGTGTCAGGTGAGTTTTGTGGGAAAAAATGGTGGACGCAGGTCTCTCGCTAGAATCGTCTTTCGCTGACTCGCACGATTTATCTGCAGGTAAAGTACGACTTTTGCATAGTGGCATAAATCTGCCAAGACCTACAAACTCGTTCTCACACTTGTTTCTTTTTATTTTTCTATTTTTATACATGTATATATATACATATATATATATATTAAAATTCGTAGTAAAAACTTCTAGGAAAGGAAAATTAATTAAATTCGTTCTTATTTAACAAATAAATGACAGATGTTTGTGAAATCTCGACGATACGCACTATGTTCGAATACCAGATTCGGACGATTCGAAATTTTTTCGAAAAAATTCCCATCTCATTCCGCTTCCTGTCGTGGACAACGCGCCCGTGCCCGCACTCGCATCAACAATAAAGGCTTGACGCCATAGAGGTATTTGCCACTGTTATGTCGACAATATGTTCCGGATCCTTAATAACGACAGCGAGCGGTATTAAGAGGTATTACAAAGCGGCGACACTTGAATGCGCGTCGAGGAGGGTTCTCACTCTTGAAAAGAGCATCTGAATACAGAAAACCCTGTTGGCCCTTCGATGTTATTATGAACTCCCTCCATTCACGCCACGTTCCCGTCTTTTTCTCTAACCTTTCCCCTCTCTCATTTTCTCTCTTTCTTTTACCCCTCTACCCATCTCTGTGTTCATTTTTCAATCCGATAAACTTTCTCTCATAGCAAATGGTGTAACAAATACATTAATAGTCAGTTTGACAATTTCTTAATGTATCAGAAATTACATTGCACGTTACAATTTACTACTTATTTACTAATTAATTTAAAAGAAAGAAAAAAAAAATCATCGATCTCGATCAATAAAATTGACGAAATAAAAAATTTGAAACGAACGAATCATTCATCCAATAATATCGTTGGCTTCGTATTATTGAATCCATCTCGATTGTACAGAGTGTTAATATATTTTTTAAACATCTTTGACTAATTCGCAATAATAAAAAACCACTATATAAACGCAAAATTTTGTTTTTGTATAAAAATATCGGTCAAAACTTATTCAATTTGCATTAGAAAGCAACGACAGAGATAAAATTGTGTCTTCATCTCATCTAACGCGAACTTATAACTTAACTGCTTAACAATGTAAATTCGATTTCTAATATAAACTCTTCAAATATTCCATATATTAACACTCTATAGATAGACACGTTATGTGCAATGTAGCTAACCCTTCAGGATATTTTTCCTTTTTGGGTATTATTGTCACCCTTTTTCTCGTCAGGGATTAGCTTACAATCGATGAAATCGTCCATAACGCAATCAAGATTTATTTAATTAGAGGTTACGCCTAGAGAAGTTTCGTGTTTACAGTTTGCATGATACTCATAAATCTTCGATTTTTTTTTTTCAGGCAATATCAATATGCGATTTGACATTATTATACGATAAGAAAATTTAATTTCTTCGTAGAGGAGGTGTAAAACGCAATGGAGTTTTTATCTCGTGAAAGTAATACGCTATACTATTTGGAGAAGATGAAGTGTTAGAGAAGAAAACATAACGCTACGTTACGATAATTCTTAATGCTGACCGCGCAGACATCTCAAGGCCGCGCCATTTCTTTATCGGTTTATCATCTTCTATATAGTTGACCAAGCTACTCGCTACGCTGTGGGAATTGAGTAATTATCGCGTCATACCTCCGAGAGTTGTATTTATAGCGCCTCCAGGAAGCGCCTCCCCTCCGTCCACGTATATATGTATACTACCGATTAAAATGCGAGCCAATCTCGGACAAGCTGCTCGCTCCTTAAGTTATCATTTGATTATATCGTGATCATTCTTCTTACAACGCAACGAATCCTAAGTCTGCCCAGTTTTCTTATTCCACATTCCTGTCATACGTTAGTCCGAGAAATGGATCGCATATTTCGCATAACGAATTAAATCAGAGTTTGATCCGTCGTCCGTTTCTCGAATTTACATAAATTTCCATCGTACCGTCATTCACGTAAAAGTATAAACGCTCAAAATCCACTAGATCGTCGTGATTGCAATCGTGGTTTTCTACCACGAAACCACGAACTAGGGAGGCCAGGTAAGCAGCTTTTATGCGAACTAAATAGATCCTTAGTTGAGAGAGGCAACAGTCGACTAATACGTATTACGCATCAATAAATGTGAAAAACGCTTTAAGATACGATTTACTTTCGATCGATTACATGAATTTTCTAAATGATCACAGTGAAAATGTTTGATCGTGGCTATCCTTTTTTCTCTTCTTATATTACATTTTCTTTGATTTCAATCGCGACGAAAATGAACGTAATCTCATTAAATAGAAGTAGAGAAGCCACGATTTATTAAGAGAACCCTCGTAGAGCGGTATCACGCATGACGTAACTTATGGTTGGACAGCGATGCGAACGATATAGAGTACAAGAGAATAGCCGTATATGTATAACGAAGGTTATGGTGTTACCGGTGGATGCTGGAGTGGCAGGGTGTCCAGTGACTCCCATGTCGGCTTGTTATCCGGACCGCCCCATCGTTATCTGCAATTACCCCAAAACAGCCCCTAGTTTATAAATTATAGACCATCCCCGTCCCCTTCCCTATCCCCTCTCCATCTCTATATCTATTCCTATCTGTATCTTTTTTCCTCTTTCTTCATTCCGTTCGTATCTCGAACCCCCGCCAGGATCCCATCTGTCATCAAACGTAGCCAATTACGCACAATTATTTCGCCAACCATCCATTTTGTATTGTAATATCTCGCGTCATTGATATTATACACGTTGTTTCATTATCTCTCTCAGGGAATACTTTTATACGGAAGACATTCGAAGATTCGAGATTAAGAGGCGTAGGTAATCCTCGGTTACCGACGATCTTTTCGAAAGATTGGACTGTCTAGCCGGCCAACCAGTAGAGGGACACGGATGCACGCGAACGACAATGCGATCGGCCTGCTCCACCCATTGTCGTGGAGATTTCAATAGACATTGCGACAATGAATAACGCCGGGTTGCGTAAACCCTGGGGGATTCCGCGCTCCACGCGGCATCGGCCATAAGCCTGCTTGACTGTACTTTTCACGCCCTTTTCCACAGGCCACCACCTGAAATTATTATGTCGCACCATCCCCTCTCTCTTTTCCAAACACGCATCTGCTATTACACCTACCTACAATATGTATGTAATATATGTATGTAATATGTATGTAAATACATATCTATATCATATATGTGTATGTAAGTACTTATGTACAAATTATGTCCTATGTCTAACAGATATATATATATATATTTATGATTCGCCCGATCGTGAAGAGAGATATCTTACGCAATTTTCGATTACGATTCATTACAAAAGATACAGATTTTCGTTTTATCATATTTATTATATTAGCCAATGAGAAAATTTTCGAGATAAAAAATTCCAAATATTTCGACTCTTTATGATACATTTATGTATCATAAGAACGAATGATTATTCTATGTCCACAAAATATTATATTTTAGCATGAATTTATAAATCGATGTCGATTAAATATAATAGTTAGATTTAAAACAAAACGAAATATTTTTGATTCTTCGTATTAAATGGATTTAATGAAGATGTAAAAAAAATATTTTTTCTAGCGTCTTAATATAAATATTGTATTTAATATTGTTGAATAAATTAAATTTACTCGAGTTTATAAGAGAATATTATATAAAAGTAAAATTGTTAATACTAAATTTTTAATATTTCCAAAAATATGAAAAATATATACTAAAACTGTAAACTGTATAATAATTTTAAATTATTTTATATTAGATCAAATAGTATAAAGTTGGATATATGGATATAATATAATTATATTAACTTTCTACTTTTTTATTGTATTATATTATTTTATATTATCTTTTTTCCTTATTAGATTATATTCCTTGTTATATTAACTTGATATATACATTGATTATATAAATAAGAATTTTTCTAATGCGAATATATCCGTTATATCCATTCTAATTATTGTGTGTCATGATATATTCAAAAACAAAATAACTGCTTAAGGGATTAATCGATCACAAACAAACTTGTATAACAGCCTTTATTTTATCGATATGATACAATTTTATTCAACACGCTTTATCGATATAAGTACATATGTATTTCGTCTTTGTGAATTATATCTCGCGTCACGTTGATTCTTATCAGATTCAAAATTGCAGAAATAGGTCGAACTATATGATTCTCGTGATGTTATCCTCATTATTTATTTATCGATGTTCAATTCTCAAAGCTGTCGCGGCTTCGCACTTTTATCATCGTATTCTCATTATATCTCCCACCTCCCACAATCTCTTTTCTTTGTATAAATCTTTTTACTCTCGTTCGCATTTCACTTTTAGCTGGCATCACTTCGCTGTCATAACGCCTTGTAACGGGAAACATTGAAAGTCACATCGTGTTATCTTCGATCAATCGAGCTATAGCTATGAATAATATTTATAATAAGATTTACTTTAGCACAAAAATACATTTTTATAATTACATCTAAACCATAGTTTTGCATACCGACGGATCCTAAATTAGTTTATTGTAGTATCTTCAAAAAATTCAAACGTGAACATCACATCACTCTGTAAAGAGTATACTAGATTTGCTAGATTCACGTCTTCCGAATTATTCGAACCGCGCGAAAAAAGAAACACACATTCCTTTATTCTGCCGACGTAACATCGTGAATCAAGTGCGATCATGTCGATTTTGTTACGGAAGTGAGACATACGATATCCATAATATCATTCTTTCTTTCTCTCTCTTTCTCTCTTTTCCCCACTCTCTCTCTCTCGTTCTCCAAATATATTAAATATTGTGTATATATATGTGTGTGTGTATGTGTATGTATATGTATGTGTGTGTGTCATGGTTTGTGTACATAGCATATAAGTGTATACATATTCATAAATATACGCATATGTGCAATACATGTGTATTGTATAAATGTACACGTAGTTAAATATGTATACATATACGTATACATAATACACACGAAAGTTCAACTTTAATACACGTTTGGAAGACAGAGGTTCGTGTTACGCACATATCTCTAATTGTAAGTTTATTCCTGCCGAACACGCGTAAACATATACGCTCGCGTGCAGATTACGTTTAATACGTCATCATTCGTCAACCGACCGTTCGATTCGATATATTTTCTTCCTGTTGCCTCTTTAGATGTACGCTTTTCCTTTCGTATCTTCGAAACTTTTACAATAGTATATATAATCGAAGATCGAATAAGATTTTCTCTTATTTCCATTCCATTCCAAAGAGGCAATAAATCTTCGATTTTTTTGCTCGATCATCTCAGGGATAATAAGTTTACGCGTCAAGATATGTTCACGACAATGGACTATCCATTGACTAGAGAGTAACGAATTCGCAATATTTTAAAGGTATATATTTAAAAACACGACAC
>NW_006263870.1:82748-91374 GCF_000469605.1 Apis dorsata | reverse complement strand
AAAAAAAAAAAAAGTAAAAGAAAAGAAAAGAAAACAGAAAACGAGTAGGATAAAAAAGGAAATAAACAATGGATATTTGAAAACAAAAAAAGAAAAACATTCTTTTTCTTCTAAGAAATGAAGTACTTTTTATGACAAGCTTTATCGACCGCGTCCTAAAATATTTACATGATATGTTACATCGAGAATTAGAAGATAATAAATGAAATGACCTATTCTAGCGATAATTCTATGCATGTAAAATGCAGGTACGAGACCTCGAATCATGATTTATAAATTATATCAATTTTTTGTTTTACCTCGTTCGCTTGAAGTAAAACAGTGAAAACAGTTTTCTAATCGATAGCATTTATAATTAATTCAATAAATGTAAAAATTAAATATAATATTTGAGTCTTCTTATTTGCAATTTTAGACGTTTACGATAACGTCGTACATGTAGATACTATATACATTTAAAATCAGAATAAATTATCAAATCTTAAACTAGAACCACGTGACCGATGTCAAAAGATGGGGTGTTTCTGTGATGAAAACCACGCACATCTATTCGTTTCTTCAACGAATCTCATTATCAGCTGCCAATTAGGGCTTGCTTTTCTTAAGCTTCCAAAGATATCATCGAAGGTTTGGTATAATTTTACAATTATAATGGAAAGGAGATATATGTATATCAAGATTAAGCAAATTATCGAAAATTGAATATATGAAACCAATTTGAATATATATCATAACGTAGATAGGATTAATTTCTTTCGACTTATATAACTATGCTAAAACAATATTTTTCACATCGCGATTGCAAAATACGACAAACGCAAACCTTGTCGGGAAGCAAGCTGTCATATAAAGCTTTATCCTCTGAGTTGTTCTCTTAAATAATGTTAAATTATATAGTTATATCTATAGTAATAGTGGATTAGTATTCGATATTTATCGATACAATCATCAGAGTTTGCAAATACGAATTTAACACGAACACGTATTTTGCAATATTTATTCGAAATACGCGATATAGTTGTTATACAATTGTTTTAATGCATTTTAATCGATTCTTTTGCAAGAATCAGAAAATTTTTCAAAGAAGAATTTAATACCAATCTAAAAATACAAACCGAGGAAATTCTATTTGACACGATACGCCTACGCTTTGTTTTACGATCAATATTAGCTTCGAACCAAACAATTCGATAAAATTTTACGATTGTTAGAGAATCGGGTAATAATTAGAAGGAAACGATATTTCTTGGATAAAAGTTTTTTTTTCTATTGTTGCCTAATCTTCTTGTTCCTTGTTTCAGTCGGATAACTCGACGCGAGTAAACTAATAAACGTCAACATTCTATGAAATTCAAGAATGAACGCTTATACCGATGACGTTGTCGATCAGTCGAGCAAAATACCGTTGTATAACGACGACGACGACGACGACTACGCAACTAGAGAAAAGGATCTCGTAGAAAAGATTGGTCGTCTTTTAAATTACATCGTCTTAGGCAGCGTTTCCAAAGAGCCCTTATTCCATAGTATCATACTTGACTTTCTTCACTTTGAAATAACGATAGGCCGCGTAACCGGCAATAGTAAGTAGAACGGCAGCAGCCAAGGTCGAGCCAACCGCAACAGGCGCGGTTTCGTCCCTAAATCCTCGTGCGCTTAATGATGTACACGAGAATTCCGCTGCAAATTCGTTATTCTTGAATTTAAACGGTTGCAGTTTCATATCTCTGAAATTTCAAACGAATTCATCCGTGAATATCAACTATTGGAAGCTTAATTTTTATATAATTCTATATATACATACATTAATACATTTCCTTAATTAATATTATCGATGAGAAATTAATCGAATTTATACCTGAGGAGCAATTTCGCGTGATTTTTCCCATCGGTCAATGGAATTTCTGTCTCACCACTGCAAGCGTACGATTTTCCAACTGGTGTCGGGAACAACATGGAGCTATGCTTTTGTCCAGTGCTCAACCTTATTGTCTTATCTTGTACAAAAACAGATTAAAATTATAATATTAGCGAGAAGAATATTCCGCGCGATGAGACCACTATTCAGTTCGACTTACTTGGTTGATCGATATGTTCGAAATGCCGATCACTCGAGTTATATGTAAGTTCGATTTTCTCAACGTACCATCGTTCGCCACCAGGTGTCTAAAAAATATTTTCCTTTTATTAATTCACAATTATTTCCAAATTGATTAATTCAAAGGATAATTCAAAGATTAAAACAATTTCAATCAATGATACTGATCGATTTAGAAGAGGATAGAAAATTGTCGCGCATGAAGAAAGTGAAATATCTATATCTATAAATAAACGGAAGGAAAAAAAGGGCTTGTCATAAGTATCGATTTATACGAAAGAAACAAAGAGAGAGAGAGAGAGAGAGCTTTTAAGATAACGTAATATTCGTGACCTGAGTCGTTTCTATGAATGAACTGTTTAGCTAATAGCATATGCCAAGGAAAAAAAATTATAGTTGCGTGTCCACGCAAATTATTTTTATCAATTCATCATCTCAAGAATTCTTTTTAAATAATATATTTCTAATTCAAATAATTTAAAAAATTTAACAAAGAAAAATTATTCGATGAACATACGAAATTATCCGAAATGATTCGAAATAATTGAACAAACTTAAAAATAATATAAATTCAATCTTAAAAATAATAATTACGGAACTTTATGAAACTTCAATAAAAAAAAATTCAAATTCTTTGACATGATTACCTTTGCGAAACTCCATGATAATAAGAATGCTTTCCATTTAAGTGACATCGTCACTGTATTTTCGTTATCACAATTGCCTGTCACAGTGGCATCATTTGGAACATAAATGCTCACTTCCTAAAAGAAATAGCATTACATAATTTTCTCACTTTTATATTTATTTATATATACTATTATGTGTTATTCAAGTACAATAAAATCTTACTTCATCATCTCCGAATTTTGTTCGATATTTCACCGTAATCAGAGCATCTACTTGTAAGAGAATGCAAGCTTGTCCATTACTGCGATCCAAACGATACAAAGGTTGTTCCGTGGAAAATGACCTATGTGTCGTTGATTCCAAAGACATCGTTGTAGTACTCTTCAATTCGAAATTTACCGCCAACTTTAAAATAAATCAACTTTAAAGTCATTGTTTGAAATGTAATAAATATTTATTTTAATTAAATTTACATTCTTTCGATAAATATGAACGATTAAGTTTCCTTTCATTTTAATAAAGATTTATTATTCAAAAGCATTATCATATCATATATATAAACATTATCATATACTCTTTAATGAATAAAATATATATATTGTTATGCATGATTAGAATATATAAAATATATAGCATATACAGTTTTGTGGAAACAAAATGAAATCTAAAAGATATAACAAGATAAAGTTAACAGATTGAACTTGCATCTACATCTAATCAATACTTTTCGACTAAAAAAATAAATGCGAATAAATTTAAAAAAATGCAATTATATTCATATATATAATATATTACTATAATCTCAAGGAGTGCTAAAAGGAGTTTAGATCAATTTTTCGAGATATAATTTTGTTTAACGATAAATTCGATTATTACGTTTCCACGACAAAGCAATTAGTATTAAAAATTCATTTAAATAATTATTCAGACATACGTATCAATTTAAAAGAATCGCTGAAACTAAATACACCCATTCATCATTATATCGAAATATGCATTTATCAAAATATTATAAAAGAAACAAGTTTTATTATATCATTAATAAAATTAAGAATCGTTCACGTTTCAAGATGATATTCTTACCAAAGATTGTTTGGTTTTGGATACAGGCAAATCGATGAATACTTTTGGCATTCGACGTGTCGTATATGGTTGATATGTGGTATATGGTTGATATGTCGTATATGGTTGATATGTCGTATTTGGTTCATATGTCGTATATGGTATATCATCTAATTTTTGTGGTATCGACGAATTAGGCACGCTGAACGCCGTATTCAAGACACACCCTGAAGAAAAATATCATTTATTAGAAAATAAGGTAAGTTTCTTGATCATTTTTTGTAATAACTATTCATCAAAAGAGTGTGCGCGTCGATAACTTTTCTATTAAGAGTTTTTCACTTCTCTGATAAAAGGTCGAGATGATTAACTTTAGAAAAAAATATCTCATAGAAATGATACGACATATTCTATTGGTTAAATGATTTAATAATAATATTATAAAATGTTATAAATTCTTTCATCATGTCTTTTATATTTATTCAAAATGATGATGCAATTTAATTGTCTTAATATAAAAATCAGTATTAATTGCTATGATGATATTATGACAATAAAAACGATGATACGATTGTGATCGAAGAAATTCTAAATCGAAAAAATTTTAGCCAAATTTAATTAATAGATTTGAAATATAGTTCAAACTTCGTTGTTCAACTAAAAGTCCAGTATCGTTTTATAACATAAGACGAAATTCAAAACAATATAAAAATAATCGAGTTGCTTTAATCTTCAAAATTCTTCATTGCAGAAATTAAATACACTACTATCTCGTTGGGAATTAACAATATTAACAGCAATCTAATTGAGAAAACTCACAGAATATAAATATTGTTTTAGTGTTATCCATACGGCGTGGCATCCTTTATAGCCAACAAATTCGGTAATAAATATTAAATAAATACTTGATTTAGTCTGATTATATAGCACGCAAGACGATTTCACTTGAACAACGTACGTAAAGCTTGTGAACTGAATGCGAAAGCTCAGGCGCGAATGGATCGATAATTGTAGCTTTCAGCATGCGCTGCGAAGCCTTTCTCTATACATGTAAACGTAGAAAAGCATAAGAATAAAATTCGTTCAATGGTTCTCTTCACGGTGGCGTTGTTGGAGATATTAAGCGTCGGCGTCGATGTTGACGTCGACGTTGGCGTTGGCGTTAAAGTTCACATCGGCGTCGATATCGACGTTCATTATTATATTCAACTATGCGTTTTAAATAAACTTCTCGATTATGATCTATATCATATTTATCTATATATTGAATGTAATTGTAAAGATGAATCGCATTTATGTTTAAAGTTGTTAAATCAAATCAAAAATAATATTTATATAAAAAGAAAAGTAAAATATTCCGTTTTATTTGCAATATGTAGAAGAAAGAAAAGTTATAATAGTTATAATTATCTTTAATGGAATAATGGAAACTGAAAAAATATTGGTGATTAATTATTTTTCGTTCTAATAAAAATTTTTGTTTTAAATGTTACTTAAATAAAATAAAATCATATAACAAAGCAATTTTATTTAGATTAACTTATTTAGATTAACTACATATAAACCATATTATTGTTCAAAAAAAAATCGCATTAATATATAAACAATATTTCATTATTATTTTTATAATGTTCAACTAAGTCCATGACATTTCATATAATATATCCCTTATATCTATTGTAGAATCACTTACACATTTTCTTCATTTTCATTTATTTTTTATTTTATTATTAATTACTTTTTTTTAATAATATTCGTAATATTTATTCGAAATAACGTAATGTTAGAAGTTGAGAGATTCTACTAAGAAAAAATTTATTGAATAAAGCTAAAATGTCAAAAGTTGAATTTTGCATATTTACACTTAAATTTAAATACAATATTCGATTATCGAAACAGATGGCGTATTTACATCGCGAAAATACTTATCTGTTTGCATTATCCTCCACCAGATGTCTATATGCATGTTTCAATGCAACAACAACGATTCGTTTCTATGTTTCCATCGGTCTCAACTCAGAGATAGGAGCAAAACAAGATAGTTTTCACTGTGAGTAAGCTCGAGTTCCTTTTAAAGGTGAAAAAATTCAAATTTTAACTGAATTCTTCATTCGTGGAGGTACAAATTCATGGTTGAAAAAAATCATTAACGCATTTTTCGAGTGGGGGACTATGTTGACTCTCAGAGTAAGGGTCGAAGAAATATCAAGGGCTAAGTGAATTGCGTAGTGAGAAGAAAATTATTTCTGATTTACAGGCGAACATCGCCGATCGTTTTGCAGTTATCGCCGTAGTTCGACCGACCATTCAGAATTTCTTGATTGGAAAGAATTTTGTTACATTTCCTAAACCTGAATCAAAAATGTCGTTCGAAATTGAAAAACGTAAGACATACGATCATTTTGTTTATTTTGGTAGTTATGTAAATGTTGATCGTTTTGATTGTTTATTGCAATTGAATATAAATTACGTCATCTCAAAATATTAAATAATAAAACAATATATATAAAAAGGAAAATGCCATAAAACATCGTTGATTATTATTATCTGTGTTAAACAGAGAAATTCTTGAACATGCCGCCAGAAGAAAAAAGAAAATACTATAAGGGAATTATAAACACGATAGACGAAATACCAACATGGTTCCAATATTGGAATAAAAATAAAGCAAATATAAATTTGACCGATCTCGAAAAAATTGAAAAGATCAATGAAGAAATGGCTAATAAAATTTCGATATGGCAAGGAGATATCACATCTCTTGAAATAGATGCGATCGTCAATGCAGCAAACTCGACTCTTCTTGGCGGCGGTGGAGGTATATTAAAATGTTTTTTACAATTAAAAATAAAGATACGAGCAACATGTAAAAAAAAAATTTAATCATTCTATAGTTGATGGAGCTATACACAAAGCTGCTGGACCTAATTTGAAAAAAGAATGCGCTACTTTAGGTGGATGTCATGTCGGTGAAGCTAAAATAACCGGTGGTTATATGTTGCCAGCAAAGTGTTAGTATATTTTAATATAGTAAAGAGAATACTAGTTATGTAAGTATAATATTTTAGATGTGATTCATACTGTTGGTCCACAAGGGGAAAAACCAGAAAAATTAAAGGAATGTTATGAAAACAGTTTAATCGTTGCTAGAGAAAATCAATTGCGCACAATTGCTTTCCCTTGTATATCAACAGGAATTTATGGATATCCACAAAGACCAGCAGCTAAAGTGGCTTTATTGACAGTCAAGAAGTTCCTAATAGAGAACAAAAACGCTGTAAGATTCTATATTAATAAAGTATATGCATTGATACATTAAGATATTGATATATCTTTCAAATTACAGGTGGATAGAATAATTTTTTGCCTATTTTTGAAAACCGACAAAGATATATACGAAGAATTGTTACAAAAATATTTTGCTATTGATTAGATTACTCTCTAACAGAAGTATTCCATGTTTTGAGATTAAACTCGAAACAAACAGAGTGAAACTGTATCAGTATACACATCGAATAATATTCATAGAAAAATATCAAAGTAATATATTTTTCCTAGACATCTCCTCTATTCAAAACGTTGGAAAATCGGTTATCCGGTATTTCAAAGATTATAAGTGATTCAAAAGTTCGCGGGTAAACGTATCGTTCGTTGTCGCGAAGCGTCGGTGATTAACGCGATCGCAGCGCTGCAACTTTAGAGTCCATCCGCATCGTGTTTCGACCCGACGACGGTACGTCGCCATCTTGAAAAATCAAAGTGTGGTAATGTCTGTATGTGGTAATAGGTGGGGGACGGTCGTTAATGTGGTGCGTCTCGTACGGAAAATCTGTCACAAATGGGTAAATATCTCTTGTATTGAAGCCGTTCAATTAAAGGATCATTCGGTTTTGGTTTTTATCGCGTTGATCGAAACGTGAGAACACTAGCAAAAGAAGCACACCCATAGCTTCGTAGTGCTCTTGCCGATCTGTCGTGGCGAAGGTGCGTTCTCTCAACGAAGATCGCGGCTAGTGAGTAGTGCTTGCATTCAAGGAGTACAGTGTCATTTCTGTGGACAGTTTTTAGAATTTTAAGATCGATTAATACCATTCGGATTGCGTTTTTATCATCTTGTCGTTAATAAAGCAATATCGTCGCGTCGTCGAATCTCGAAATATGTGCGTATGCGCGTTCGCGGCGTGAAAATTATCAGATTCGTCGGCTTGCTCCAAACAGTTAAAACGGGACTAAAATATTAGGATTTCGTGATAGAAACGGAACATAGGTTATATGTCGGTAACGTATCCTCTTACTCGATCGCTCGGACAAGGCGGACGTACGGACGGAGTCCCGTAATCCTGAATGGCCGCCGCTACCGCTTTCTAGGTTACTGACGGACATCCAAAGAGAGCGACAGAGAAGGAGCGATTGAAATAGAGAGAGAGAACAGGCACTAGAGTGAAAGAGTATACGTGCACACGAGTGGGATAGAGAGTGAAAGAGTGAGAGATAGATAGGAAAGACAGTATAATAGAAAGAATAAACGAGAGGGAACGTCGTGTAGAGAGGAAAGAATAGAATAGTCGCAAAGAGAAGAGAAGAAAAGGGTTGAGAAGAGAAGGGAAGGGACGAAAAGGGAAGGCAAGGGAAAAAAGCAAAAAGAAAAGAAAAGAAGAAATGGGAAGCGAAGAGAAAGAAAAATAGCGAGCTATCGCGCGCATTCACAACTTTAAACGCAATCACCGATGTGTGACGTCCGAAGTATCCGATCATCACCGTTTTTCGAGTGTATTTTCCGTATTCGCCACCGATTTCGGATCGGAGACTCGTTGCATGTGGCAGACGAAGCTTGAA
>NW_006263870.1:79639-82495 GCF_000469605.1 Apis dorsata | reverse complement strand
TGCTACTGTCGCTGGTGCTGCTACCACCGCCGCCGTCACCGCCACCGCCGCTTCCACCGCTGTCCTCGTCAAGCACCTCAACTTCAACGCCGAGACTTTTACCTTAGATAAACGCGTGCTGCTTTCGTACTCGTACGCGTGTATATGCATCTCGACGTGTACGTATCTTAACGGACTAGTGATCCCAGAACGTGTTGCGTCCTAGCTAGCAATACAAGTGGGTGTGGGTTTCGTTCGTATGACTGGCGTGTATGCATGCGCGTGTGTCGCGTCTATGTGCCGTGCCGTATGTAATTGCGCTCGCGCGCACTATGGCCATATACGATCGCTCGTTTGTGTGTACATTCGTGTAAGGATGGTAAGTATCGAAAAAGTCAGACTCGAATGGAAGAAATTGTCTACGAAGCATGTCACGAGAATTTATTTCGCTCGTTTTTTTTTCCATTTTTTCTTTTTGCTATTTTTTTTATTTAAATCAAAACTCGCAAAAAATTTCTCTTCAATTATTCATTTTCATAGTCGTTGATTTCGCTCACTAGTCAACCTAACCCCACATTTTACTCATTCTCTGTCACGAGCACACCTCGAGGCTAGTTGGGGAGCGCGTTTCTCGTTGACGTATCGTGCCACTATCCAAACTATATACATACATACAATGAACAAAGTAGCGTATATATTTCGTGGAGTGTTCAACACCGACCAACATACGCGAAACCGATATGGCTGTAAAAAACGAGGGATCGACATTCACTCATCGAAACAATGCATATAACAATCATATCATTTGCCAATATTTACGTGTGATCAAGATCATTTTCGGACTATAGATATCAGTAAATTTTTTTTTCTAATTAAAATATTTTAATTTTTTTTTATCTATAAACCTTTATTCTTTTCACTGCAAATTAATTGCATTTTTCGATGTATGAAATTTTTCTTAATTTAAATCTATAAAGAATTACTATTATAATATCTTATTGATCGATTAATAGTCATGAATAATATTTCTCTGTTTCTATCCTCTATGAAGCTGTCACTCTTTCTTTTCTTTAAACATATTATTTTTTCGTTATAATTTTTTTCCTCTATACTCTGATTTTATTTATTTATTTTGAAAGAATTGATTTTTTGACATTTTGATTCAAGAGCATGAAAAGTTAATATTGCAGCAATAATAATCGATTCGATTAGACATCACTCGTAGAACTTTACGCAATTCGTTCGAATGATATTACAAATATTGATCATTTCTAACAATCCCTTTGTACTTTCACGATCATGTTCACGATTATCAAGATATTCATCGTTTACGTTAACTTCGAGCATTGTTCTTTGAATGATTGCTCTGTTTCGTAAGAAACAAACACGCTTGATATGTGAAAACTTGGCATTTTGTTGTTATTCGTGTTCCAATTTTCTTTCCGTGTTCATGATATGTATATGTATTAATTAAGTATTACCGATTGCCAAATACATATGTTCATCGTTATTATCATCATAGATTACACGACTTAGTGTTACATTTTATATTTGCTGTTCTTTTCTAGATTTCACAAGTTATGCTTAATTCGAAAGAACTATACAAACTTGTCTTTAATAAACTACTCCGCAAATAGGGATGGATAGCAATAGATAAAAGAGAAGGGGGATATGAGTGTTAGTTGTTACACGTTAGCCAACGATTTATTCTTGGATTACATTATGGAACCCTGGTTCATGCGTTTATGTAATAGTCTTGATCCGTGGTACAATCAATGGAAAAGCAAAACAAAACAAAACAAAAGAAGAGAGAAACTTTTCTCGTAATTTGTCAAATTACAAAGCCAAAATAGAATAATTAAATTTTCGAAGTAAAAGCGATTATGTATAACGATTATAGAGGGAGCGGCGGTTGGTTTAAGAAGTTTCAAACTAGTTTGACGATTCAGATTTTATGTGCGTGATTCGACTTATAGTTATATGGTTAAAATCTAAAATTCAATTTCGCTTAACGCTTCATACAATCTATATATTTTCGATTATCAATATTTTTCTTAACTTTACTTTTGATTCTTTCGTCGAATAAGTTTAACGCATTGTATGATTTCTGTCATAGCCATGGATATTTACAGATATCGCGCGCATATTTTATAACCGATTCAAATAGTTCAACACAAATGCACGCGTTTTTTTTTCCATCGCAAAATTTCCAATTGAAGTTTTTTTCAATTTCTTCAAATAATTTGCTCATTTTCAATGTTTCTATTATTAATTTGAAATATCTTACAGGTGTTGACTAAATATTAAAAGTATATTCAAAACATCTGTTTCATCGTCATTCGGAATCTCACTGTTAATGAGTTAATAAGTTAAAAACCATTTTTTAACTTATGTATAATTGAAACGATCTTGATTATTTAATCATAAAAAATTTAACGTATATTCTGATTTTTTCTAAAAAAAAAAAGCAAAATTTCTCTTTGTTATAGTAATATCTATTTTTCTCTATTTATAATAATATATTGGCCTATGTTTTTATCTCATAAAGAAATTGACTAAAAACAAAAATATAACAATATTCTTATTTAATGTTTTGTGCCTTAATGTGTGTAGCGATGTTAAAATAGTTTCGCATTGATCAATTCCAAGGCAGGCAGCATCTTTTCTTATAATCTTGTTTCTTGATTATGATTATTATTTAATCGAATCAAACATTGATCAATTGGTTTTACGAATTGATTTATATCATCATATAGCAAAGATAATGTTTTAAATAAATTAATAATTTTGGTGTTGAGGAACAATTTTTGCCAATTTTATTCTACTCGAAGAATTTACATTAGAGTATTTGAATAAATGCGCATTGAAATTGAGACA
>NW_006263870.1:74748-79471 GCF_000469605.1 Apis dorsata | reverse complement strand
TTTTTTTTTTTCAAAAAACATGAATTGTGTGATTAAACGATTCGTGCATAGTATTGTTTATTCGAAATAGGTGCAAAAGCGCAGCGAATGTATGTTTTCTCTTTACCGTTTAAAACGCCGCTTTCCCTGACTCGATGCATTTACACGCGACACACGCGATTTTTGTATTTTCCGATTTTGTATTTTATCTTATTCGCTCTGATTACACGAGACTGTATGCGATAATAAACTTTTGCTATGAATTAGAAAAGCGAAAGACGAAATTGGCCAGATGTTACTAGAAACAAGGTATAATTCACTTTCGCCTACCTGTACATATGTCCATTTCTATAGGTGATTTAATGCAACAGCGTCCGCGTCCTCATTCGTGTTAGATCACAAAATATCGAATTCATATTCCACTCCGAAGATCAATATAAAACAATGTTTATGCAAAATTGATGCGTAACTGATAGACTGAAATGTAATTGTAGTGAAACAAGTCGAAAGAACATTTTTTAGCTATATGTTACGATCACTATTATTGTCGACGGTAAACGTTACGTTTTCAATGGAACGAAAAGATTTTTACATTTGTTTGCCGGACTGCATACCATTCACGCGTCATGGATTCACGGTGAAGATGCACGCACCGCAACGGAGAAGGTGCGTTAGAATCGCGACCGCGCTCGGTCGACCGAGTTACTATTATAGAGCAGTCTAATGATCGTCTATGAGCCAGATGCGCAATGTTATCGCTCATGTCCGTATTGTCAATCGTTGCGAAAATAACCGTACTTTTACTCATCTTTCAAAAAAAGGAGATACATTTTCGCAAGTTATTGAAGCATTTCGAATTTATCTTTCGAAAAAAAAAGATTTTAATCAAGTGCGTGAATATTCTGTTTCAGGCGTAAGGGGAGAGGGTGCATCGTCGAAGCGTTGGAGGGTTTGAGGCAGTAAAACTGGCTGGCCTACAATGTCCGCTAGTATGCGGAGCACTTTGCAAACTGTTCCAGAATCAGTGCCGGCCGACCACGTCACAAACTCCAAAGTAAGTACGAAAATTTATGGGAAAACGAAACCCATTAAGCTCATGTAATCGTAACTGTTCTCTCGAAGATGAAATGGCTCATCGTGTTTTTAAAAATGTTACGAATGCGCAATTTTGTATCTCGTGTGCGTTCCATTTCGAAGTACAATAGAAGAAAGAACACGATCGCTATTTCGTCGATCGATAATGTGCCTTGTCACGCAAAAGTGTTAAGGGTATGGTTGAAGGTTGAACGATTACGTTCAGAAAAAGATTTGCATTTGCGGTGTCCGCAAAACAAAATTATTTTGTTTGAAGCTTCGCATCGAAGTTGCGATTAGAAAATAATAAAAGAAAAAAAAAGAAAAATATGATCGTTTAAAAATTGAATCAAAATAATATTAATTTATCGTTAGTGTAACGATCTGAACGTAATCGTGTATTTGATTATGTTGCTCTGTTGTGACGGATGCGTAATTCAAGGGTGCTTCGTGACATGTTTGATTAACGGTTCGGGGTACCGCAGAGTACTAACGTAATATTTATCGATAAAAAAAAATATCTAGAGTCTGATTGTAAGAAAAGAAGGAAAACATATTTCGCGCTTACGATTGAATTCGTGAAATCGATGTTGTACTCAATCGGAAATTGCAAACGTTACCCGAATACTTGATTTTTACTCGGTCGAATAGGTCGGATTCTGTTTCGCGCATCGAGATATCGTGCAATACCCGATGACTCGGCTGAACAGGTTTCCACGATTGGTTGCTTTCGAATTTTCTCTCGGTAATGTGGTCGGTCGGTGGCCGAGTTTATTTTTTGAATCAATTGCATCTTGCCAGTTTTCATATCATATGCGTCATATAATCTAATAAAACTTGAATAAGTTGAATTGATATCGTTTATATTCACTTCGTCATAATAATTGTATATATTCGATAATATAATTTATTTATCATTTGATTAAGTAGTTGAACGTACATCGAATATTCGATGTTTTGATGATTGGAAAATTTTTATATTTTTCCCAACTATATAAGGATATATACTCGGCTAGTATCAATATTATTATTATACAGATTTTTTCATTTTCTCTTTCCAATTATTCATTAGATGATTATCAAAAAGAAAGTTTGGTTAATCGGAAATGCATTGCATCATATTGAAATATTAAATTAGCAATTTTCAAGAGAGTATCATTTCAAGCTATCATCTTATATGTATATTTTTTTGATTAGAAAATTTTATTTATTAGTTTACATGACATGCCTTTTCCTTTGAAAGAGGACAAGAGAAAAAGAGAGATAGAAGAAAAATTGTCAAATTGATAAAACTTATTTAGCTTTACGGTGTTTCGACGAGAATGTTTCGCATTATATATTCGGTCGAATTGTTGCGAGAATCGGATAGTACGTTGGGCAGAATTGTATGGGCGCTGATTCGTTTACAAAGATCGCGTGTATACCAGTCGACTCGCGCGACGTTCCTCCTTCTTACTTTCTTTTCATCTTTCCTTTTTCATCTAATCGAGAATTGCTCTCTTTTCGTCGACACGCTTATTCATTGGCGTTGATAATTGTTCGTTGAGCTGAATATCAGCTGGGAATGCCATGTAATAAGAAGTGAAACACTAATTGAAGAAACGATTTAAAAGATCCAATTGTTCTTATTCTCGAAATATCATAATACAATCAATCTAATATATAATTCGTATAATCGAACGAATTGATTATAAGGAATAATAATATCAAATGTATATAATATTGCGAATAGAAAATAATTACCTGTGGATTTGTTGGTAAGAAAATATATTACTAACACGCCCTCGTTCTTGATGTCGGGGTTATCGGTTCACCTTGAATTGCTTGAATTCGATTGACCGCGAACTTTGTGCTCGCTAGCTGATGCCTAAGTTTAGCCACTATCTTAAACGAATTCGTTTATAATTATTCGTTAAGCATGAATCTAGTTCACGGCATTTCGCCAATTTGTCGCAGACTATGATGCATATAGCGAACCATACATACAGATCCTTTTTCCAAAGAAAAATTATTATTCAATTTTTTTTATAACTATTTAATTTTGTTATTGAGATTTGGTTTGTCTCCATTTTAATCTTTTATCGTTTATAGTCTAAATTTTTTTTTTGTTTTTTCGAAAAAATATCTGTTTTTCCCATATACAAGCAAGCGTTGTGGAAAAGTCTGATTATAATGAAACAGAGAAGATCGAAGAAAGCGGCACAGTGAGAGAAGTGATTAGAGAAGAGAATCGTGAACTACGGTACAATATTTTTATGGTTAAACAGAGATTTATCCTCAATTCAAGTATTGTCCTGACTGCTCTATCTTCGAACTCGCAGATCAATCCATCATTGATACTAGACACAAACATTTTTGTTTTTAACTGCACAGCTATTGTATGCTGCCTTTCTCCTCACTATTTCATTTTTTAATAATATTTACATTGAATCACATTAATTGTATAAACACTTACATTGAATTAGAATGTTTGAATTTGTCACAAAGCTCATTTATTTTTCATCGCTTCACCAATTCGTCATAGACAATTTTTTGTTTCTAGTTTTCTGTTATCTTTCCAGCTTTCTTTGCAGTATAATCTTCTCAAACTAACTCTTCAAATATAGTCACAATTAAAAGTCACGAATGAAACGAGAACGGTTACTAGCTAGACAGCGCACCGATAGAGTTTCAAATTCACTTGGCAAAACTAACGCCAGATGGCGATCGTTACCTTTCTGCACGAATTCATGTAACGGGAGAAGAGAGAAAGAAAACGATACAAAAGGGCACTCGATGAGATTTCTTAACTTCATTGTATCGAATGAACTTATAATATCCATAATATAAAGTATTTCATTTCCATTCCAATCCATTATAGTTTTGAAAAATATATAGGGATAAATAATATTATTCATTAAATATATATAAATAATGTTACTGTTTTTTATTAATTTTTATTCGTATATCAAATAATTTATAATTTCACGATTCGATTTGTGAACGCGAATCTTCTTCGATACAGCTATAAAACAGTATGAAACAGCTGCTAGCTGGTCAAGAACGACAGCGATCGCCATAAATGGCAGTGCAACCGTTCATTGAGAATCTATTGTCCCCACTTATACACAATTCTTTTACATTCCCCCATCTCGAGTCGAGTCAATTGTTTTCATGTCGATTTCCACCTACGGATGGTGAATAACTGCAGAACGATCACCAAACAGTGTATAGCAACGCAATATATGTATATCACTGAACATTTCATAACGAAATCTTCGTTGTTGATTGATTCACGACACGCAGTTTTGTTATATTTTTCTTTTTACAATAAACGTAAATGATTGAGACAGCGTTACATTTCAGGAACTCATATATATTTCATAAAATAAAATTTTATATTAATACATATTTACAAAATTACAAAGAACGAAAATTTAAATTCTGAAAATTAGTTCTAAAAGAAAAGAAAATTACATTCAAAATTATTCGTGGCACATTATGAGAATTAATTTTAAAAACTGAAACAAATACAAAACTTGATATGGAAAAATATCGATTAAGATTTATTTATTAAGTTATAAATAATCGAAAATTGTATTAAATGAAACGATTCACTCTGTTTTCGTTTCATTACTATTGTTCTCTATTCTGATTTTAATTGACATTTTGTTAATGTATTTGCTTTTCT
>NW_006263870.1:74042-74622 GCF_000469605.1 Apis dorsata | reverse complement strand
TATATATATATATATATAATTGTTGAAAAAAATTTAACCGAATTCGAAATATAATTTTGAGTTTGATTTATTGAATATTATAAGTATATGTATATATATGTACTTATAATATTCATATACATATTAAATCGTATTTGTTTGAGAAGAAAAAAAGAAAAATATTTCTTTTCTATCCTTACATTTAATGATGATGACGACGATGATGATAATAATAATAATATAATAATAATATAATAATAGTAGTAATAATAATAATATATGTTCGAAGATTTTTGCCATAAATTGTTTATTTCAAGACATAAAGAATGTACGATGAATCACAAAACAGATACTTTCTCCAATTACGATATAGTATTGGAAGCGTTGTTTCCAACTTACAAAAACATATTTTTACAAATCGATTTTGGGAATCATTTTAATAAAATATAAAAATTTTTTCAAATTAAAAAATTTTAACAAATTCATATTTATAATATAACAGACGCTATATTTATCAGATTACTTTTAATTGACTTTTAATTGATTTTTTTGTTAAAACATAAAATATAAAATATTAAAAGAAATGTTTCAACTTATGAAA
>NW_006263870.1:64973-73891 GCF_000469605.1 Apis dorsata | reverse complement strand
AATAAATTGAAAAAAATAAAATGATTTCGAAATTGATTAATAAAAATATAAAATATTTATATTTATAAAAAAATTTATAAAAATATATTCATAAATTAAAAAAAAGTTTTGGACATTATATTATATTATATGTAATTGCAAAAAAATTTTAAGCTTTGAAATAAACAATTTGTAACAAAAATCTGGCAATTTTTTGAATATATATTTTGTATCATTTTTTGACACATAATATTTTTAATACATTGAATACACGAAAAAAAATATATATGTACATTTAGATAAGTTCCAATAGATATATATAAAAAAATAAAAAAATTAAAAGAAAATTAAATTAAAATAAAAATTTATGGAAAAATGAAGAAAAAAAAAATAATTTTATCGACGAAAAACTAAAATTTAAAGGAAATCTGAATTGAAATATGTTTCCTTTTGAAAATAAAAATTTTACCTCCACCGCATTATCATGCTAGAAGAGCGTTTTTTTCTCGATCAAGCTTATCGTTGATTTCTCAAAAGCTACGAACAATACCTTCGAAAATAGTTTGTATGCGATTTCGTGTCACTTGAAGCATCACGAGTAACAGTGGCAAGGCTTCATATTTTTTTTTGCAGATTAATCGAATATCGAAGAGGAAACAAAAGCAACGTCAAGCAATTAACTTAGCACGACTATGCATGTTTTTTGCATCCATTCTCTTGAACTTGATCTTTACTAATTTTTGATGGCAAACAAATATGTTCATCATTGTTTTCCATTATATATTTTTTTCCTTTTTCTTTCTCCGCAAATCACATTTTAATGAAATTACAGAAAAGCTAATTCCTCTTTGATTATGATAATTACTAAATATAGAAATTAATATATTATAGAAACTAACTTTTTTCTATATATATAACTGATAATGGGTTTTAAAAATATTTGAAAAAAAATACTATTATTATATTATAATACTATTATTATTATATAATAACATATATTATATTATATTATATAATATTATATAATACTATTATTATTAGAATTTTATCTATATGTATGCGTCCATGACAACAACCATAAATATGCAACCGTCATTTATTTTTTGTTAATATAAATACATCACACTAACAGACAATACATACAATAATGAATTATACATACAACAATGAATTAATCAAAAAATTATTTCTTCATGAATTGTGATATATTTGAATTATATAACCCCAATTTATATCGAAAATATAAGAACATTCTCACATTATTGTTAATATTTATTTTTCAACCTGCGAAAAAAAATATGAAAATAAAATATAAACAATCGAAATGATAATGACAAAATGGTAATAGTGATATTAATATTTAATATTTATTGTTATAACATTACTGTAATTTCGGTTATAAGTAAAAATTAATTAATATAGTTAAAAATTGTTTTATTTTTTAACATTGTATCGATTGCTAAATGTAGTGATATTAACTCATTATTTTCTGGATACGCCGAATATTTATTTAAACAATTGATAAGTAGCAATCGCCCGTTGATTTATATATATAAGTAAAATTTTATATATAACAATTTCTTTTTATAATTATTTTGAAAACCAAAAACGGTTATATATATAGGAAAAAGTTATTTTGGAATTTTGTTTTCTATAATATTTGAAAATCATTGAAATATAGTTTTACAACTTTACCTTTATTCTTGCTATGTAAAACGTAATTTATAGTTTAAATTAAAAATGGTATAATAATTAAATAGTTAAATTAAAAACTTCTCCATAGATTCGAATTCAATCGCATACATATTATCCTTATGCATCTATAATGAATTTCATCTATGTGTTATTCACTATTATTCATAAAAGTTTTTGGAAGAAAAAAAAATTCATTTAGTTTTTTACAATATTTTATTTTATTATTTAACTGTTTACAATATACATTTATTGTTTACAAATATATAATAAATTATTAAAATATTCTATAATAAATTATAGAATATAGAACAAGAGATCTAGATAAAAAATTTTGAAACGTTATCTCCTTGAAAATATTAGAGATACAATTTGTTTATTAATATTAAGGTTAATATATGTAAATATATTTATGCATGCATGCTAATTTTTTTGAAGAAATGAAATATCGTTTCATTTAAACTGGAAATTGTCATTCATTGTTTGCTTTCTGAGAAAAAAGAACTTATAAGTTTTCTCCTATAGTTAATTTCGATTATAATACTTGTATATATAGTTGTTATCCATCAATCTTAATCTATTCTTTCCTTTATCTGACATTCTAATGCGTTTCTTATCGTGTAGTCCTTCCGAGACCTCTTCTATGCTTAATACAATGCCAAGGGTGTGCTTCACCCACTTCGCATTGATTATACAGGTTTGGAGAATCGATAAATCGAAGGTTAAATACATATAACACGTGTGTTCAGAATAATAACATCAGTGTCGCATGAAGTTCCTAAAATTGTTAATCTTTAACAAAATGTAAGCAAAGGTCTCTATCTAAAAAGACCCTTCTATTCTTTCCACTAAAAAGTTATTTTGCATTTGATTGACAGTTCAATCAACATTCTGTCTCTTTGAAAATAATGATAAAGGATATCTATATAGATTTTTCAGAAAAAAATGACATTAACTAACGAAGTTAGTTACGCGGTTCTTTTTTACCGCTATAACGATTGTTGCGTCACTTGTTAGAATGACCGTGGCTTGTAAAACTTCGAGGAAAAAAGTTGATTTAATCGGTATGTTGTCGGTGTAATCAGTTGTATGTGAGTCAGAAAAGAACGCTCATAGTAAAAGTGTCCGACTTAAGAATGCCATAACGAGCGAAACATGACATAGGAATGCAATTGATCACAGTTGATTCTTTCAAAAAACTTTTTTTTTATCGAGTTTACACAAAATATATTATATAAATATTATTATATATTATATTTTGATATATAAATTAAAAGATGAAAATAAGGTTATCTCTCTCATATTCTAAGTTTATGTAAAAAAATCAGTAAACTGACGATTAAGTAGGTCGATATCTAATGTACATATACACATACAAGTGGATCGTGTCAAGGATGCGAAGTTGATTCGAGAATCGATAATTATTTTCTCATTCGCTTTTACGATCCATCAGGATCTTATGGCTAGCTGCATAGGATTCGCTTTCTAGTACATATGTACATCAAGAATAAGATATTTCTATTCGTAGTCTTTGGAAACTTTTCGAGCATTAAACGCATTATCCCAAACTTTCCACTTGTAGTAGTTCTATATTGAATTCTTCACAATGTGATTGCGCGGTTGATTACCCTGTTTTATCTATATAAGAATATATCTAAGAAAAAAAAATTAATTTATATATTATATGTGTATTATAATAGAGTAAAAATATCTTTAAATATCTTTTTTTATCGGAAAAAAAATCCAAAAAAAATCTCGAGTAAGAAATGAGGTAAAGAATTAAGAAAATACATAAAAGTTAATACATAAAGGTCAAATCAGTTAACCTTGACATTCAATTTTTTTCCGTGAGCATAGCCTCGGGAGGCTCATTTCGTATATTTTATATATCCCAAAGTCAATTAATATAATGGATCTACAACTTTCTATATCCCGTATATTATGTCTTTCCTTTCGTCACAATCTCTTCCTCCTTCCTTCCCTCCTTTTCGTTCGCTTAAAATGTACTTGTTGCACAACGAATGTATCTAGGCGTGGTATTGTCTGTTTAATTTCTATTCTATCTATGATGGCATCCAGTGCACGCAGAAATGCATGCACGTACAATGATGCTATACGTGACTAGAGTAAATGGATATATAAAAGAAGTTGATCGTTGTTGAAGTCGTAAACACACTTATCGATAATTATTTAATAGTGACTAGCTAGTGACGATTGATATTTTTTTCACCTATTAATAAGTATTAAAATCGATCGTGAATTGATCACTTGGTACTTTACTATGCTACTTCATGAAAAACTTATCGGAATGTTGTATTTGATGTATAAGTCCAATTGAAAAACTATTGGAAAAAAATAAGCTATTGTATGAATATTCTTCGGTAAAATAGCGGTGACTTGTGCGTTGCGTTAGTATTCGTGCACACACACATACATATAAAAGAAAGAAAAAGAAGTGGAGGGAGCATATGCGTATTAGAAGGATAGTGAGGAAGAAAGAGAAGGAGAGAACATGTCGGTGTAAGATCCAGTAACGAAAGAGCTCGACTCGAGCAGAGCTCGCGTGTCTCCGTCACGGCCGTTCTACGCTCAGTTAGCAAGAGACTCGCAGTCAAGCAACACATTCGTACACGATTCGTTCGCTAATTTCGTCCTGGTTTGCTTGATGCGAATCACTACTTTATTTTTCCGCGTAATATCATTCAACGGAAATACAACAAATACAGTGAAAAACCATGTGACGCGACGCTTTGAATTTTTATTTCATTTTAATTTTTTACCGTTTATTTTATTTTCTACAATCGAATGTGCGACTTGAATCACAATTTGTGATGTGAGTGTTAATGTGAAAATTATCCATTCCTGTGCTTAAAAAAAAATCTTACTTTACTTATATACTTACACAATATATACCTTGTTTCTTTTTTTTTATTTCATTCCATTCCATTTCATTCCGTTCCATTCCGTTCCGTTCCGTTCTGTTACGTTCAATTTCGTTTCATTCCATTCCGTTCCACTTCATTCCAATCCATTTTATATCATTCCCAATCACGTATAGAAAGCGAAGGTATAAACAAAACATTTGAAATCATTATTTATTGCACAAACTTTTAATATTCAAAATGAAACACTTAACAATCACAAGCAGATAATTGCAATTTTTATGAATAAAAATTTTAATTTTTAAATCAATTATATATATATATAAGTTATATGCGATAGAATGATAAATTAAAATTTAAAATATGTATATATATTTACATTACATCCTTAGATGATAGAGATATTTAACACAATAAATAAAAAAAATTTCCTATTCTCAAAAAAATCGAAATTAAAATTAAAAATATCGAATTGTTATTTTCTTACTTAGACTTCGATAATGTTTGTAAATATTACAAATGCAATCAGGTGTTCGTTTCGTCGTTCGTAAAACAAATCTTTTATGATTCACTTACCAACCGATAGGCTCATTAATCAAAACATTACGAATCGTGAACGAAGAATAGCGAAGAGATGCGTGACACGAGTATATAACGATTGATGATATTACATGACTGTTGGATTTGTCAATGCATGTTACTATCGTCTTATGTTCCGCCGATATTATAACAAATTCGATTATAATCATTCGTCAGCTTTTTCCTTGATTGTTTCTTAATCTTGATTTTGTTTTCAAAATTAAATCTTTAAATTTTTAGACACGGAATCTAATCGAATCGATCTTTTGTTTAATCAAATGCAAATGTTTACATAGTTTGATAGTGATTATAGTAATTATGTAGAAAAAAGATAATTTAAATAATATCATGAGAAGCGAATATCGATTTTAATGATTTTGAAATATAGAATAACATTTCTTAAACTGTGATCCACGAATCTCTATGAATCTAAATTTCACATTCTGAAATCACGTGTAAGTGAATGATTAAAAAAGAACATATTTATTACTTTATTTATTCATAATATATTTTTTTTTTCCAAATCTGAAAATTACTAATGATCAATGTTTTAAATATATGATGTATATTACAGATTTAAATTTTGAGTTATTTAAAATTATTTTAAATTCTGAAGAATTATTTTAATTCTGAATAAATAAAGAACTATTATTAAAAAGTAAGATTTTGAACAAATTTTTCATACATATAACCGCTATTCGATTTTAATTTCCGAAATATTTGCAAAAAAAAATTACTACTATTATATTTTCGATAGATATACTTCATGACACGTGCATCAACAGGCAACTGTTATCAATTGTTAATATAACAACTCGTGGCGACAAGCAGCAATATGTAAATAATGATATGAATTAGTCAAAAAATTCTATTCTAAACTAGTTTCTTTCTCATGGATTTCGAAATATTTCAATTTCGATATCGATATTGAATTTAGATATTATGCGGAAATTTTATTTATAATTATATTTATAAATAATATTCATAGAAAATAGCTATTCACGAATATAAAATGAAATATAATATAAAATAATCTTTAGATCGAAATAATTATAATAATGATATTATATTTAATATCTATTGTTAATATCTATTATAACATCTATCAATTTTATTTAAAAATTGTTTCATATTATTTTTTCATTCTACGAATCGAAGCTCTAGATAGATATTAATTATAAGTGTGATGATATTAATTCACCTGTTATGTACTTTAAATGTCAACCGCTCTGATGTGTTTATATGTATATACAATTGATAAGTAGTAATCGCATGCTGATATACATTTTGTCACGGATGTATATTTATAGAAATTCTATGCATAGTAATCATTTTTTTTGTAAATATTTTGAAAAATAAGTTTGACTACCGATTATACGTATAGTTAGTTATAAAATTGTTTAAAATCTTGTTCTTTATATAATAAATTTAAAAATTATGAAACTCAATATAAAAATCTTTTTTAGATAATTACCATTTTTTTAGATAATTTTCGATCGATGGAAGTCATATAAATGAATGTATGACCAATCGTTATTGTTAACATTTGTCCGTATTTTAATTGTGGAAATCATAAATTGTTTTTTCTGGTAAATATTAAGAAACTAAAAGAATTAAATCATGTGTCATAATTGAACGCGATCTCAGTTTGTCGACTATATAGTCTAAGGTTACGTACTTGTGCGAGTATCGAAGAACTGGCCTAATTCGTTTAACTTAACGACATTAGGAAGTCGGGTATACGCTCTCTCGTTCTCTTTCTCTCTGATTCTCCTTCCATTTCTATCTTTCTCTTCTTTTCTCCTCTCCACTGCCTATTTGTTTCTTCTCTTTCTCAAATCTGTTGTGTAGTTTAAGACGGAGTGTGTTCATGATACGGTGTATGCTCCACCATGTTCGTGCATTAGTATTTGTGAACAGCGCAAAAGTTTATCGATCATTTCAAATACGACGTTTTTGCGAAATTTAAAAAAATAATGAAAATGAAAAAAATTAGCAAGTGATTCAAAATTTGATTATTGTGATCGATTATCGAAAATAAGTAATAAGTATAACAAGAAAATATATGAGTGAAAATATATTCGTCAACCGATCTGTGGTTACCTACGATTTTTCATTGAAACATACCGACCTAAAGAAACTAAATTTTTGTAAGCTATAAACTAATATTCTATTGAATCGAAATTGAATATGAAATTATCTTTATGACTATCCAAAAAAATGCGAAATTAACGAATCATATTAAGTAATGAATAACGAAGGTTATTAAAGCTTCATTATCTCATTTCACAAATTTTTTTCTTTTATATATATATTTTATAAATATATAAAAATATATATATATTATATACATTATTATATAATAATATTATATTAATTAAATATTAATAGATTATTGTTAATTTATGATATAATAATCTGTTTAATATATGTATTTTGTATTTGATTCGAATCGACGATAAGTATTTATTTATTTATCGTTAGATTCAATAAATTCTGAACTGAGAAAATTTATTTTCTCGATATAATTTCTATTTCAAAGAAGAATTCGTGATCAAATAAATTACGTAATTTATGATAGAATGATTTAAGTAATAGGTTGAAGGCAAAGCCAATTTGTCAGATTATCGAACATTTTTTAAGTTTAACGTCATCAATCGTTCTTCTTGTTTTCTTATAAAGCGAGAAACGATGCGTTTGTCTCTGTCTTTTTCGCCGATTCAACTATTATCGCTTTTATAAAAATTTCCTGTCGTTATCTCTGATGCGGTACAATCGAAGAAAAATACGGGGTCTTGACCATGCTACGTACTTTTCCCTCTTTAACTTGCGAAAATTATATTAAAAACATTTACGTATCATTTGAAATATGATAATTTTTCATTTTTATTCAGTTTATAAAATCTAAAGGAATAGTTTTTTATTTATTTCAAATTTCTAAAATTTAATTCAAGATCTAAATCTGTAATATGTGTATTTAAAATAATGCTTATCAACAGTCTTCAAATCTGGAAAATTTCTAAAATTTCAAATCATGTATTTAAATATTCATTTGTGCATGTATTTAGCGGATACTCAAGGATATATCCAATGAGAGAACTTGAAACGTGTAAATGGTTTTTTACAATTGTTAAAGAATAGAATCTAAAAAAGATTCCATTCAAGTATCGCGATCACAATATATTGTTGATCGTTTTTTCTTAATTTGATCAATCGCATTTGAAAGATTAACTTCAAAACGAATCTTTAATCTTCTGATATTCCTTGCATTTTTATTTAAAATCATATTCGTTTCATCGACATTCATTTTTGACAATTATGGGTTATCGATATACCATACCGTATTATATATTACTTATCGCGTTGCTATCGGCAAATTTACTATCAATCCTCCTCTTTTTTCATAAAAATATTGCCGCCTCTCAAAATTATCGCTCCTTATGAAAGAAGTTTAACGAACGCAATTTTTTTATCGATTTTTTGTTAAGACAAAAATTGATATATGCAATAATTTGGCCGATTTATCACATTTCTGCGATGATTCGATGGAAAAGAAATTAAAAAAATTTAAAAAAAATTAAAAAATCTTTCCATTTAATTGGTGTATCATTTAGATATGCACACAATCAAAAACAAGTGGGAAAACATCTTGTGTTTATCAGTTGACTGGTGTTTCTGCCGACAAACCGAACAACGCAAGCGTATGAGAAGCACGTGAATTTTTATGCCGAGTGCGTCAAGGAAAAGGAGGCAAGCCAGGCGACGAAATCCAGTGGAATTAACTAA
>NW_006263870.1:55231-64714 GCF_000469605.1 Apis dorsata | reverse complement strand
TTGTAAAGAAAAATTGAGAGAAAAAAAGTGAGTAATATTGCAGCAAGTGGACATTGTTGGGATGTTTGTAACGGAGACGGGTAGCCACAAAGTGGTACCTGCATCTATAACCAGAGCAAAAATGGTCGAATACAAAGTGATGAACGAAACCGGTGAACGTGGTGGTGGCGGCGGTGGTGGCGGTGGTGGTACACATTTGGCCGCGACTGTAAAAAATACTGTGCGCCGTTTGCTTCGTCGAACAAAAAGTCATCGAGACACGCCATCCTCGAACACCTCTATGATCATGCAAACAACAAACGGAAATCAAAATGTAAATAACCTGGCCATCGTGAGGAACAAGACGAATAATGTGAACGATCCAACCGCGAGAAGATCTCAGCCTCCCCTCCCAACATCTTTCGAGCAACATTCGAGCAGAAACAGCTATGGTAGGCGACATTCCAGGCTGCGCGTCAAATTTCAGGTAAGAGAACGTCGTCTCACGGAAAAATCCTTCCCCCTAGACCTTGAGTCTCACGCGAGCATCAGCTGCGCGAACAATATTTCAAATCTTTGTTATAAAATTTGGTCTCATCAGGATATATACATACATATATATATATATATGTCAATATATGTAATATATATATTACATTATATATATATGTATATAAACATATAAGATATAAATATATATGTTTCTCGCGAATCGAATGAATCATATTTTTCATAACGATTCTTTTTGACTCAATCATATATATATAATATTACAATGTGGTTTTATATATATGGGTGTGTGTATATATATATATATATATAACTATATTGTAATATCTTTATAAATTACCGATGTAATTATTTGTCTTGTCAAATAAGAAGATTCCGAGAACATAAGCAATTACACAACCAACGATTCCACACGGCATACATTGAGCTATTACAAATAAGTCTTTCGAAGTCGACTTTGGCGATCGAAGACACAGAGATAAAAATGAGTGCTGCAGCGATCTTTTTTTGAGAAGAACGCAAAGGAAGTTCCGACGAAAAAACTTTATAAGTTTGGAGGATTCCCGCAAATTATTAATTCCTGTCAATATTATATAATTGATCCTAGCATATATTATGTAATTTCTCGTCAAATATTCGATTCACAAAATATTGATTACAGTAAATAAAAAACATGGCAAAATGGTTCAAATGAGATCATTGAATCAAGTTCTATCATCCATTCGAGCATGTACTTTAAAATTATGCTCTTATATTCAACATTAATGGTTTGAAAAAAAAAATAAAATGTTAAAATATAGAAAAATAGTCATACGTAACCTCCAACTGCGACAATTGCTTCCTTTGTGACAAAATAATAAATTCTCGTAGGTATCTAGTAGCGGTGAAACATTCTTTTGTTTTCATCAATGCTCTTTTGAAACACATCACTTTTGTTCATCGGAAAAACATTCGATTTACAGAGGTGTCAGATGTTTATTCGATGGTTTGCATTAAATATACAACGGTGACACGTGTTTCAATATTCTTTTTTATATAAAAAAAACACATTTACATCACAAATTCGATAACGATAAAATATTCTCGATATTTATTCTATTATAGAAATCTGCATATTTTTTCTGTATCAGAGTTTCTTATACGAGATACATACGTTTATGTTTTTATTCATTTAAATATTATAACTGTAGACACGTACTAATTCGTTTCGAGGTTTTCTATCGGAGAATCACTATCTATCGATACCTATATCGACGCATGGCGCGTCACATCATGGCGTAGCAACTTCTCCTTCCTTTCCTTTCACCGTTCAAGAATGCGCGGCACGCATTGTAGCTCGCGTTTACGTATCATCGGTTTCCGCTTAAATATATCTATACCTAGTGCATACGTACATTTCTCGATGTATGAATTTAAAAAGCAATTATTGACGAATTTTTTTATACTTTTTATCTTTTGAAATCAATAGCTTGGAATTAAAAAATAGCATAAGAATATAACAGGCATTATCAATTTTTTCGAATATAATTTTTATGAAGACCAAAAGTAATATCAACTTAAAGAAACAATATAAAATATCTAGAAGGAAAATTTAGAAAGATATTTTCATAATCAGATTATATAATTATTTTTAAAAAGAAAAAAAAAACAATGTATAAATATCGATAATTTTTATGTGACTAAGATGTTGAATAACTTAGATTTCATGATTTATTCGTATGACATTTATTCAAGTAATTATCGAATGCAAGATTCAGTTTGTGCTTTTGATGATATTTTCATGTTCTTTTTTATTTTTTTATTATATTAATTTCGATGTATTGATAAAAAAAATGATTTCCTAATATTCGACATTCCACAAATTAGATTCAAATCTAAGAATTGATTTGACTACTTGATTATAAATGTTTATGTATTTTGTACAAAATTTGAACGTATAAAAACGTATAAATTTGAACATATAAAAATGTATAAAATGCTCATAATATGCAGATATATAAAATCTAAAGTATAATTAGTAAGTATTACAAAAAATATAATATTTCAAAAAAAATTTTTTTCATTTTTTATATTTATCAAACTATGATTTTACATAAATATTTGTTCTATTACATTCACGATTCTCAAAGAGAATGTTGTGATAATTAATTTTTAAAATTTAAAAATATTTTGTGACATTATTATTGAAATAATGTTTTTATTATTTACTGATATTTTTTCAATATGATTTTGAAACACAATATATTAATTCTAATGTATTTTATATACTATATATTTACTATATATATATTTTTTTTTTATTTCAATGTATGAATTTTATAAAATATCATGATATACGAATTTATTCGTATAGTTTCTTTTATTTTTAGTGAGAATGATTATAAGAAAAACAATCAAATTATCATATTATTATTACTAAATTTTATATGTTTCAAATCCTTAAAATCAAATTGTTATCTAGTAGAATGCTGTATGTTACATTTGAAATTATTTTAGAATAAATAATTTATTCTTATTCATAGAATTCTCGACTATTTAATAATTTCACTTAAATGTTTAACAAATTCCAATGAGACTTTTTAATTCTTTCTTGAAACAAATAGATAAATTAATGTATTGTTATATTGTATAAATTCATATACTACTATAATTAAAAATGAAAAAATTTAAATAAAATGATCTTTTTAACATGACAAAAAATTCTTCCAAATTAATTAAAATTTTTAAAATTTTTAAAATTTTAATTTTAAAAATTAAAATTTTAAATCTTCTAAATTAATTAAATTAATAATAATTTTATATTAATAAAATATGAATGTAATTAAATAGCAATTTCTAAATTTGAATCTAAATTCGCATTTATTAGATTATATTAAATTAATTGGAAATTCATTTTTTTTAACAATGAAATCGAATTAACGAAAATATTGTCAAGAATAGGGACAAGATCTTGTAGATTAATTAATAAATACCTTACAAATATTATGTAATAATATATTGATTATCTTTTCATATTTTTAATTTTTACTTTTTTTTTAATTTCAATCAATTGATTTTAAAAGATAATCCTTGGCGAATTTTTTTATATTTCTTAACTTTTATCAATAAGTATAATAACAACATCCAATGATTTCGCGTTTATTCAATTATTATTTTCAATATTGATCAACATCTTTATTTTCATTTTTTAATTCTTCTTGAAGAAAAATATTCATCGATTCAATTGACAAGAATTGAAATTCTCGAATTTATATATTTTTTATCACTGTACTGGTTATGAAACATATTTAACCTTGATATACGATAAACTAGACGCGCGATTTCATTACGCTATTAGACTAGCCAAACGAAATGAATTTATTTGTTAGGTACACGAGTAATATTGCCTTTGAATATACGATTAACATTCATATATCATCACCAAACACGTGTGAATTATCGTATGATTCTTTTTGTTCCTATTCGGTTTCTCGAAAATCAAATGAGTAAGGATATCTACTTAAATATACAATGATGTCATTCTATATTTCAGGATTTGTATATGATCTTGAAAAAAATAAAAATAAGAATAACAAAAAATAATAATTGCGGATTATTTATAACATCGCTGATTATATTTATCATATCTAATAAAAAAATACTATTTGACATTACAATATTTAATGAGTTCTTAACCAAAATCTTGCAATTAGTTATTCCCATAATTATCAACGATACTAATTTTGATTCATATACAAGATGATAAAAAGTTATTAAAATTATTATAGTTCAATTATATTATCATCAAAAATTTATGCATTAGGAATAATTCTAGAAATAAAATATTTTAATTTGATGCAAAACAACTAAAATATATTGAAATATATATATATTTTTTAATATTCTTATATGCAAGCATTAGTTAAAATTTTGTTTATGAAAGAGCAACAAAAAATAAATAATTACATTAATTAAATTAATATTTCAACAAAATCAAAAAGAAATTTAAATCAAAATTAATTGTATTGGATTTTCAACAAGTTTTAGTTTTTTATGAATATCGAAATTTTTTAAAAAATTTTTTGAAAATTGAAAATTTTCAAAATCCAAATGAAAAATAATTTGTATAATTTCTTAGCTTGTTCGTAACTTGTAATTTGCAAAAAATATTATGAAAATATATATTTATTTTTATTTAATCAATAATATTTAATCCAATTAAATTTATATGTAGATTATTGACTTATTTTAATTAATTCAAGTAAAACAATAAAATTTAATTTTTTCTTAGTCAAAAAGACAATTATTGACTATAATTATTGACTACAAATATAATCTCAAACTTTTTTTTAATCTGAATTTTCAGAAATAAAAATTTATTAGAATGTTATTTTTCAATAAAATAATATTTCTTATGAAAAAAAAAAAAAGAAAGAAAATAAATGTTCTGAATTTCAAAAATTTCGAAACTTCACAAGTTTCATACAAATCTAAAAATTTTGATCCATTTCTAATTATAAATAAATATTTATTTATAATATTTAAGTAAATAAATAGAAATCGATAAATGTGAATATAGTTGATACATATAGAAGAATGATTTTATCAGCTATCAATTATGAAATTTATTAATGATGAAATTCATTAGAAAAAATTCATTGTTCCATAACGATAAACTATCTTTCGGAGACACCAGTTAACAACGGCTCGAATACACTTTAAACGATTCACTTCCGTGATAGCCATCAGGGGACTGTCCATCTGTATGTACATAGGCAATGTTCATACGGACATTGGATGAGAGTTTCATCAAGGCCATTTTCATTTAACGAATCGACATTCCCCTACTGTACGTATCGTTTAATACTGATGTTACTAAAAATGATTTTTTTCTAACTGTTCAAATATTTATCAAAATATGCTGATTCAAACAACCACAAAGTTGTTCCATATTGTGGATTACACTACAAACAACATTAAAAATTGAATAATCTTAAATTTTTTGAGCAATAATTGGGAATTCCGAGAATCTTCCATTTCATTATAATGATGGTAATTCTTCTTTTACTGTTTACTGTTTTGTTTATTAAAATATAAAAATTAAATTAAAAAATAATTGAATAATTAAATATTTGATCAAATAACAAAAAAGTTAATTTAATTTTTTGACAGTTTAATAAAATTTTATAAAGTTAATTATTGAAATTGGAATGTTTTGGGGATCAAAAATGGAAGAATATCGTTTATATTTATTGAAACGATGAAACTGAGAGATGAACATGTAAGTATATATATCGATTATTAAAAGTATTAAAATTTGTCAACGCATATTTTGTGACAATCGTGAAGGAAAACTTCTATTCCAAACTCACAACTGCGTACATGATATCAATTAGACAAAGAATTATGTAAACTAGCTTCAATATTTTCATTCGTGTAACTGGAAGCTAGCATTAGGTCATATGGAACGAGCATGCATGATAAACAATTAATAGCGCTTGTTTCCTGATTCACTTAGTTTAAAGATGTTTCAAATTGTCTTCACAACTGGTTATCGTCAATCTCTACCGTTATCGAGTATATTTTTAAAACATTTTTTTTTTTATTATTCTATGATGCGGTGATACAATAATAAACAAACTTAATGTCGTAAAATAATAATTTCTAAGAATATGTATAAATTTTACGCGCTTTTATATCCGTTAAATATTTCCTTTGATATATGAATGATTCGTTATCTTGACAAATGTCTTTTTGACAATGTCAAAAAAGACATATAAATAAGCATTGCTCAAACACGTCTGATTTACAATCTTCTCTAAATTTCAAACCAATACTCAAATGACAAAAAAGAAGAAATTATAAATTTAAATGTTTTTAAACATGATTTCGTAACGATTAATTACGAATAACGAATTCGTTAATTTAACTTTACGTGAATTATCAAAAATGATTCAACGAATACATTCAGTGGGCAGTTTTGTATCCTTTTTTTTTTCTTTCTCTTTTTAATTCAGTCACAATTGAAATATAATAATTATTAAGAAAATACATATTTGAACATTTATCGTGTAAAACGTCTATTGAACTTTTTATTGAATTTTCGACGTTTTTATTCGATGTAAAGCATGCAGACTGTACTATAATGCAACTTTATACAAAAAGTTAGCCATTGTAGTTAAATTTGTTCTATAGAAAATTCCTGATAATCATTACAGATATACTTTATTATTTTATCGATATATCGATGATGTATAGAAAAAGTAACAGAACTTTATCATTTTCTATCTATTGTTTGTAAATTTCCGATATGATTCATTTAACAGTAAAAAAAAAATTAAAACTAAAAATAAACTTAAGATTTCGATTAGATTCGAATTACATTCGAAACGAAAGAAAAAAAAAAAAGAGTGTTTTCAAGATAATATCGATACGCAAACATTCATTCGATAGAAAGATGAATACCTAATTTCAAGTGTGATCAAACCTCTCGAAAGGGAAAAAGATGGCAGTACGGGTACCGAAGCGGTCGAATACAGACCTGCTATCGGTACTTGCACTTTGAGCTCTCGACATGATAGATGACCGCATTGGGAAAGAGGTGAGAGACGAAAGGCGAGAAACAGAGTTTACCATCGACTTGGTCGAACGAGTGAGTCACGAGCATTGCTTTCGTCGATTGTGAACACAGTTGACCGCAATTGGTGTACACGCTTGTGTCTCGCATTCGTGAGAAATTTTCATATCGTGGCTTGGCCACGCCAAAGACGGAACGGCGCGGCGTGGTATTGTATATGCCGTATTGTATAAACATTCCGTCAATTTAGTGCCAATTTACAATTGTGTACAATCGAGTACACAAATAATCAATATTTTCATCATTTTCTCAAATAAATGACAAACCGAGATCATTCAGTGAATAAGTTCGAGAGTTAAGTTGGTAATAAACGACGAATTGACGGGTTATTTCCCTCGAAATGATTTCCGTGCTCATTTTTCATCGTAGATTTGATTCAGTCATTTTTCAAATTCTTCGATTTTGATCTAGCTTTCAATTAAAATCTCTGCGAATGTAAAATATGTTTTTGATAATTCAACTTTGCAAAGTTTAATTAAATACGTTTGTAACTGTAGTTTGTATGTTATTTTTCTATAAATGTGTCTCGTCTGCTTAGATAATTCGAGTCACGAATTAATATACATTTTTACGAACGTCATTCAAACGAACAAACCTGGAATCAACATGAAAAGAAAAATCAGAATCAGTACTACTTACCGTATATTTTATTAAAATACTTATAAATATTTGTTTAATACATTGGTTACTATTAGTAATTGCTAATTACTTTCTTTTATTTATTTCAATCCTGTATTATATAACGGTGAATTTCAATCACGCACTGTGCTGAATATGGGTGAACGTATTCGATCGTATCCGATCAGGCGAGAATAGATATATTTCGTTTTTGGCTCAGCCTTGCCAGCCACCTGTTCGATTCTTAACTGCGATTTATAACGCACTGTCTCTATATTTCAAACGAAAGAACGCATACAGCTGCCGCTTAATCAGTTCGACAATCAATTTATCTGCTAGATCACGCGTATACAGATATGCTTCGATAGATATGATTCTTTCGTAATTCCATTCATTTTTCTTCAAGTTCAATTCAACATCTTTCTCAGCGATTTTTATTTTTTCTTATTTTTCTCTTTCCTCTTTTCGATCTTTTTATTCTTTTTGTTTTTGTTATCGATTATAATGGAAAATTGTTAAAGAATTTCCGATTGAGAATGAAAAAAAAAAAATTCGATATTGAATACGATATTGCGATACTTGAAAATTTTACTTTTGGCCAGGCTCCAGAAACTCGAGACACAACTGTTCAAATCTTTTCGATGCAGCCTATTTCTAATTTTGCTTCATTCGTGCATTCATTGGCGAATTGTTTGAACGGAAGGATCGATCGAATCTCACATTGACTCTTACTCTATAAAGAACGTTTATAATCGCCTATTTTCTCGCCTCTTTTTTCTTTCTTTTACCGTCTGTCATGACATACAAATGACAAATCGATATCGATTCAGTTGAAAATCGATTACGAGAAAACATTATGAAAGAAACATAGTATTCTGAGAAACGTATAAAATGAGACTTTTAATTAAACAGTTGTTTTTTATAAGAATTATAAAAAGACTATAAAAGAATTATAGTCTTAGACTAATATATATAACTATATATAATTTATAAAAATTATATATATATATTTAGCTAATTTTCAAAATTTATTCGCGATTATTATTATAATTTTTAACTTATTGTTAAAAAGAAAAAATTAAAAATTTCAAATTTAAATAGGAAAATTTCAACGATGATATAAATATATTTTTCTTCTTGTAAGTTAGGTTGGAATCCGAAATAAGTTAGGTAGGCGGTTATCGCTTATCTTCATCTATCATTGATAACGGTCTAACAAAGTCGAGGTGGTGGTTGGTCGAGTTATTATCGTTCGGGAAATGGACCCAGTTGTTCGTAGTCGTCTATTGACGCACAATCTAAGGCTGTTCGTTCCCATCTTTTCGGCGATCGAGCCACGTTTTCTTGCAGTGCTGTGTGTTCTTTGAAATTTTATCGATCGGTCATTTCTTTGGACAAGAGAGATACGTTTTTTAAATAATTACGAGCAATATCGATAATCAACAATCGATATAGATCATAACCAATCGAAAATCTCCAATTTTCTTTTGAAAATTTTCTTTTCTTCATCTGAAACTTTATCACTTCTTTTCTTTTTCTTTTTTTGACAATGAAGAAACAAATCGTATAAATTTCCGTAGATTGCGCGATAAATTGGGGGTATTTTATTCTCACCAATCGCACCGCCGTCGAGGCCAACCGTGATACTTACTACGACAGAGAGAAACATACCTCTTATCACACCTTTATTAACCCATACTCGAAACAGTTTCAACGAGTTAAATTTTTCCATCGAAACGTATAATCTGTCTCGCAACAAC
>NW_006263870.1:41771-54355 GCF_000469605.1 Apis dorsata | reverse complement strand
GTCGAAAAAGCTTTTCTGTCTTTCATCAAGTGTGCCTGTTATCCGTCGTTGCTTTCTGCTTATCGGTATATATATATATATATATTAAGTTAATAAAATATATATATATATATATTAAGTTAATAAAAAATATATATATAATATATATATATATATACATACTCATACATATATATATATACACACATATATGTCACTGTTGCCAATTAAAGAAAGGTATAATACCGGCGAAGGATAATCGGCTGAATCGTGTCTCGTGCCTCGTTCCTTCTGCTCGGGTTTTGGGTAATAAATGTGAAAAAAATGTGTCAAGAGTGGTAATCGTCCCTTCGTCGACGAAGATCGTCGTCCAGCGAAGCAATCCAACGGCACATCTTAACAAGGATAACGCATGTTTTTCTAACAGAGAAATCGAGCTGCCACCCATCCGCCTGTAGAAGTCTATCCACTTGGTCAATGAAGGGTCCATATTGAAGAGTTGCCAATACTAATCGAGGTTTGAACGATTATGCGGAAAACAATCGAAATCTGAGCATTTCTTCCTTTCCTATTATAAAATTTGATCGTTAACACGCATTAACGACGCGCGATAAATTATTTTAATCGAAAAGATGGAGAATCAAGAGAGATCGCTATTCACTCGGATGCAACCGAGCAGAGATTCGATCCGATTGCAAATCGGGCGAAAAGGGTTCGAGACAGGGAAGGTGACATCAACGACGGAGAGCAGCAAACAGTGCCAAATCGGTGAACGCCATCCCACGAAAAAACATATCAGTCCTACTTCTTCCGGAAAGTATGTGGCGACACCTCGTCCGACGATGGACAATCTAAAGCAATGGGAATTGGTAGAGTGCGGTCACAGTTTGCGAGTAGTGGAAAAGAGAATCGGCGCGAAACCTCGGGAAGAGATGTCGGGAACGGATGTTGATGAACGTATCTCAAGCTTCGCTGGAAGGAAAACTCTTCCTGAGAACATCGCCATCGACGCGAATCTCGAAGAGAAGTTGAAAGCTTTCAAAGACTCGAAGATCGTTCAACCTATTTTGGCGCCTCAACACGAATGTGCCGATGATGCGAAAGTCCCGATTAATCTCGAACTAATCCTGAAACAGCGGAAAGGCCCGGCTATCGAGAGTACGGATATGCTTCAACGATTAGAACAGCAGGTCAAGGCCATCGAAATGGACACTCTTGCAGCTAGAACGCGCCAGTTGGAGTTTAGCTCGGATTTCGAGCCGGAAATTCGATACGCGGACCTTCACCGATACAGGGAACACGAGGATCTACTTCGAAACGTGACGGATAACGAGGCCGAGGGGTAACATTTTCTCTCTCTCTTCTCATCATACGAAATGCAATTATTTCACATCTATGGTATATTCGCAACACGTATTATTCTGGTGTTTCGCTCTCTCATTATCTCTTTTCTTTTTATTTTTTTTTTTTTGTCATTTATATATGTATTTTTCTTAATCATTTTATTTTTTTATTCATTAATTTTATTCTTTTTATCTATTTTATTCTTTTAATCTATCTACCCTCGATTCTTTTAATTCCTGTTCATTTGTCCATTTGTTCGATTATTCGTGAAGCGAAATTGAATCTCTCGTTGTGTATCTATTGAATCGCATAAATCTTATAGAATCGGGCGGGAACAAACGTGTCAAAGACACGATTTAACGTAAAATCGTAGGAAAATCATAAACAACGGAATTAGAATGATCACGGTGAATTACACCGAAAAGGTCTCCATTACACCGAGGAGATGCGACAAGGAATTCGACGGGAAATGCAGGCATCGTTACTAAGAAAGCTTCAACAAAATTATCAAGGACAGCCTCGGACTCGAGGCGGGGACAGGAAGCGGAAGTACTCCTTCGAGCGCAAGCTAGGGTGTCGCAAGCGCGTGTATTGATACAGGCTAACAACGCGAAGAAACATCAACGTCAACAGCAACAGCGACAGAGCAGTGCGGTCAGACCATTGTCAACCGTCACGCAGAAGAGTGCGCAAAATGAGAAGGAGGTAGATATTGTTTATAGTGGACGGCAATTAAATAGAAATAGTAAATTCTTTCAAGAAGGGAAAAAGAGGAGAGGAGGCGATTAAAAGAATGATAGAAAAAAAAAAAGAGGAGATAATAAGTGTTTCTGTTCGAAATTATTTTTCTCTTCTTTGTTTTTTTTTTTATTTTTATTTTTATTCTTATTTTTTATTTCTCTCTTTTATTTTTTATTCGAGTAAATATTGAGCCATCAAATCGAAATGATAAATCGAAAACTATCGATGTTAAAACTAACGTAATCGCAATCCTCGGTTAATCAACCGAGTATAACGCGTATAAGCTTGGTTCACGCACATGATTAGTCACAGTCTCATCCGTTTCAGCTAGAATGACATGGATGGTTTATCTGTCCGTTCGATTATACAAAAATGCATCGTCTATTAATTGTGAGATCCATCATAGTCGATTTACTTTGCATTACATTATTTCATTCTGCATTCTATTTTTCATTTTTCTATTTTCTTTCTTTCTTTCTTTCTTTTTTTTTTTTTTTTTTTTCGATTCGAATCATATTACAATCGTTTCGTCCTAAAATATTCTTCTTAGTATGCGATGATTTAACTTTTTATGTATTAAATCACAATTCCTTGTCAAATCGTGTGATATTCAAAATCATGTCTTCTTACGAATCGAAAAAATTACTTATAATTCGTATCGTATATATAACTCGTGCTACAATATAATAGTTTGTAGCACTCTTGATCTCCTTCGATCTAAAAATAACGTTATAAATTCGGATACGACTGTTTATTGTTTTGGGGTGATCAGCTGACTACGCGAAGACTTAGGTTTCGATCGCATATCTAGTCTGATACTTTTGGTAAGAAAGATTATTGGGAAGCGGGATGGCGGTGGCACTTGTTTCCGAGATTAGCGCATGCGCAAACGTTGTCGTCGTTACGAACCATCGTTGTGTTCATCGTCGTGTCGTCGTGTCGTTGCTGTCGTCCTCATCGTTGTCGTCGTCGCCACCACCACCGCCACCGCCACCGCCACCGCCACCGCCATGATCGCGCGATGGTGGTGAAAGTGGTCTTGGTCGTGATGAACGCGTCGGAGAATTAATTATAAGAGAAGTCGAATAAAGGAGAGTTTTGTATAAACGCTCGGCTTTCAAGGGTAGTTTGCTCGCACGGTAGCAACAGGGGTGGCGGCATTACGCGTATTGATTCTCCTTTCGTGTTCCTCGGCTGTGAACTTCTCTGACCAATAACCGATTCTGTGACGTCCGGTGAACGAAAACGAGAAAGAAGAAGAAAATAATAATCGAGAAGACATCGCATTGGATGTTGGCTACGACGACGATTAACCACCTCTTAAATTTTCCTCATCTTTATTTTTGTCGAATCAAGGGGTCGACGCTTCGACTTTGATCTGTGACCGACTGAAGACGAAGATGCGGTTCGCTCGATCCTCGCATGACCTAACCCGAAGACGAAGGCCGCCAATTGTAATTAGTGACGTCAGACGCATATGCGCTCGCGGCACACCTCCGAAACCTTCGTTTCAATCTTTAATCGCTGCTAACTTTTTTCTTTTCGTTTGAGTGTCATTTCGACTCATTTAACGTCATCAATGCGCACTCGCCATCCTTTTCGCATCTCGTTATTATTAGTGGAAAAATTTTTTAGTGTAATCGGATTGAAATTAATCGAAGTGACTGTGCGAGCAATAAATAAAACTGTGCACCTTCGCTTTTTTCAAGCGAAACTAACTTTCTTAATCAAATATAATAAACAATGTAAATATTATGGCTCTGCTTCTTTTTTGTAATTAATATTCTACAAAGTTTCAACATCTATCTGTTTTAAACGTATATGAAAGAAAATAAGTTTTATTTCATTTTGAATGGATATAATTGTATGATTACGAACTCTAATTATTCGAATTTTTTTTCCCCTCCTTCTTTTCTTATTTTCATTTAAAGATCAATGTTATCTATATTATTTCGGGAAAAAATTTTTAATTATCCTTGATATAATAAAAAAGCCGAGTAATTTATATATGTCGACCAAAAAGAAAAATATTCTTGTACCTGATTATACCAATTCTAAGAGAGAATATATACTTGACGAAAAATCATATATTTTATGTTACCACTTACTGCGATCTTTATCTTTCTTCCGCGATATTTCATATGTGCGTGTATGTATGTGTCATCTGAAGTGATCAAAATTCAGTGTATGCCGCGTGAAAAAATTAATTAGGAAAGAAAACTAATAGGAAGACGAGAATTTCTCGTTTAGGTGTTCCAATCGTTCAAATATTTTTTTGCTAATCTTTAAAATAGAATCGAACAGTCGCTTATTTTCATTAAGTGAAACAGTGTTACGAATAATCAGTTTAAGTTTATCAATACGTAATTATTACGGATCCGCAGAAAGTGATTGACACTCTTCAATTTTCTCGTCTCGATTGCAAGTCGGTTTTTTTATCTTTCAAGACAACGAGGAAAAACCAATCAAACTGGCGGCCTCAAAAGTTGCTGCAGCCTCCTCTTGCAAAATGGTCACTCGTGGCCATACGCGGGTAACTGACCTTAGAGAGATAATTGTAATCGAAATTAATAATTTTTCAAATATTTTTTCAATCTTTAACGATATTTTAAAATTCAATCCCATTAATTCTATAATTCGATAAAATTTTGAAAATATAAAAGGTCAATTAAGCGCGTGACGCTCAACCATAATCGTATAAAATCGAGTGGAGTTTTAAGTAAAATTTTAAAGAATCAGTTCAGATTGTAATATTTGATTGCAAAAACTCGATCGAAACACATTAAATTGGCCACTGATAAGATTTAGTTGTCGCTGCAGCTGTAACGCCGCGCGAAGATCATTATTTCATATAGATATTCTAGATTTTACTAATTAGAAATTATTTACATTTATTACAGACAGGGGATGGCGTGGGAGTGTCGAGTAGCGGTGGTCGACTCTCTTCTCGAAGTCGAACCTCGGAGGAACCCCACATCGGCAAGTACAAATTACTTAAAACAATTGGCAAAGGTAACTTTGCCAAGGTAAAACTTGCCAAACATGTACCTACCGGAAAAGAAGTGGCTATCAAAATTATTGACAAGACTCAATTAAATCCCGGTAGCCTTCAAAAAGTAAGAAATGATTTGGATTATATATTTATTTCATCGAATAAAATGATATTTCGTTACGATATGAATAATGTTACGTGTTATTTCAGTTGTTCCGAGAAGTAAGAATAATGAAGATGCTCGATCATCCGAATATAGTGAAGCTTTTCCAAGTGATCGAGACTGAGAAAACATTGTACCTGGTAATGGAATACGCCAGCGGTGGCGAAGTTTTTGACTACTTGGTCCTACATGGTCGAATGAAAGAAAAGGAGGCTAGAGCAAAGTTCCGGCAAATTGTCTCTGCTGTGCAATACTGCCATCAAAAAAAGATCATCCATAGGGATTTAAAGGCTGAAAATTTACTACTCGATAGCGAGATGAACATCAAAATCGCCGATTTTGGTTTCAGCAATGAATTCACACCAGGCAACAAGTTGGATACTTTCTGCGGATCACCTCCTTATGCAGCACCTGAACTTTTTCAAGGTAGATATGCATAAATTAATTTTCTTTTCTTCCCTTTATTTCTCAAGAATCAATATATTTCGAGATTTGAAAAAATAATACAATAATGATGCTTTTTAGGTAAAAAGTATGATGGACCCGAAGTAGATGTGTGGTCGTTGGGAGTAATATTATACACTTTAGTGTCTGGATCACTGCCCTTCGACGGTTCGACATTGAGAGAATTGAGGGAACGAGTATTACGAGGAAAATATCGAATTCCATTTTACATGTCCACGGATTGTGAAAATCTTTTGAAAAAGTTTTTGGTGCTTAACCCGACAAAACGGGCATCCTTAGAGGTATATGTTCAAACCTATAATATCTTTGAAAATGTACTATATACATTCTATTCTGTTTTTATGCTTTTAGACTATTATGAAGGACAAATGGATGAACATGGGATATGATGACGACGAATTGAAACCGTACTTAGAACCTGAACCTGATTATAAAGACCACAAGAGGATAGGTGAGTCTGCCAGTATGTACATAACACTTACTACTTTTATTGTTTCTATATAAAATATAAAAATGCATGGCTTGATTCTATTATCATTTTATATTGCAAGTTATATTGCTTCGCGTCGCATTATACGTAAAAATTATACATGTTCAAACGTGTGATGTATATTTTCATGAATGACATACGATTTTTACTTAAACCAACGATGGTTGTAACTAAACGATTTTTCCTGTGTACTTATCCCATCTTACTGTCTACGATTTAACAATCATTTCAATCTCTGAATTGAATAATGCACAATTGTAGTAGAAATAATAATAATGAGAATAATAATTATAGAGCATTAGTAGTGAAAAAAGTATGTAATTGCACTTTTTGTATAGCAAAAGCATTAAGCTTCTTTTAGAAATGTTTCTTTTGCATTAATAAATATAAATATAAGTAGGTCTTCTGGATTCATTTCTGTCGTTTTAGTATTTTTAGTGGTTGTGACTATGCCGTTACACCTGTTTGTTTTAGAGGCCCTGGCTAGTATGGGATATACAAGAAGTGAAATAGAAGATTCCTTAGGACAAGCAAAGTACGATGACGTGTTCGCCACGTACTTACTCTTAGGAAGAAAGACAACTGATGTGAGTAGCAGAAAGATTTGGTGATTTACATGGAGAACTATTGTGTATAATATATGATTAACGTAATCAATGAATGGATATAAATTAATAGTTCATTCATTTCATAGCCTGAATCAGATGGCTCACGATCAGGCAGTTCGTTGTCATTGCGCAACATTCCACCGCAAGCTGGTTCAGGTGGTGGTGGAAGTGGAGGTGGAGGAGGAAGTGGAGGAGGCACTGGTGGTGCTGTGCAGAGTCCGTCGCATAGAGGTGTTCATAGAAGTATCTCTGCTAGCAATCCAAAACCGAGTAGACGAGTTTCATCCGGTCTCGAAACGCTTCGTAAGTAAAAATTGTATTATCCATCTATTTATCAAAGATTTTAAATAATTGAATTCAAGTTATATTTGTAAATTTATTATTACAGTTATTAGCAATTATCTGTCCGGATTAAGTGTATAATATTAAATGTATATGTTAACGTGAACCCTAATCGAATTAACGCGAAACTTACTAAATAAAATTAGATTTTATATATATATATAATAAATAAAAAGAATAAATTTATCAACTTTTTATTTTATTATTGCAATGAATTTGCATGACATCCGAATTAAATCGGTCTGTGTTTCAGCAAGAAATTCCCCCGATTTTCAATGTTGTCTATGCTAAAGGATTAGCAATTATAAGGATTTTCATAAAAAAAAATGATTAACATCGATCAAGCTCATATCATTACGCACAAATTTTATTCTATTCGTAAATAATATTTATTTTGTTAGGAGCAGCGCCGAGCCCAGGAAATGCAACGAACCATAATCACGCAACTCCTACGACTGGTGGAACTGTAACTGGAAACACTGGTAGTAATTTTAAGAGACAAAATACTGTGGATGCGGCCACGATCAAAGAGAATACTGCTCGCGTTTCTGCGAGCCGACCTTCGGCTCCTAAAAACAGTCCTGGCCAATTAGATACTAGTGAGTTTTTTTCGTCATCTTGTGATTTTTTTTTTCGTAATTCAACTTATATTTGTCTAATTGTTTTTTTGCGACGTTGTACTTGTGCAAAGCTTTAGCTCTGCTTTAAATAAGATTGTCATAATTTGTAATTCTAATCTATCAAAGTTTTAGTTGAGATTCATACTTTATATGATTTTTTTTCCATTCTTTTTACTTTTTTTTTTTTTTAATATCAATTTTTTCATATTACATTACAAAATATGATTTTAATTTGTAAGACATAATAAGAACGCATGAATATTAATAAATTTAACTCTAGATTAATGTTATCTTGAAATCATATATCAATAATGATTATATTTTTTTCTAATGAACAAACCGACGAAAAATGGAAAGATGCACAATCTATCGCAAGTATCTATAGACAACGATAATAGTTTATTCATTTACACTCATGATATCATTATGCACTATCAATAATCTAGAGTTAAAAAATTATGATTGTAGATGTATATAATTTCAACGTCGCATTTGTGTCTTTTTAATCCTTGCAAAGAAAATCCCAATTTCTTTTATGGATGGAACCAGATGAGACGTTATATAATCTTTACGCGTTTTATTATTTTATATACGATACAAACACATACACATTATTTTTTTTATTTGTACTCGTTGCTATGCTTGTTATAGTATAAGTAAAGTATGCTGCTTTGTTTTGTGTTGAACTATATCTAATGAGGCTTGCAGTGACAATGTTCATTCTAGGCGTGGGTACAAGTCCCGGTGGTAGAGCATGGGCAGGAAAGAGCAACACAATGAATGCAGGGGTAGGTAGTGGTCGGCCTCTTACTTCACCTGCCCCTGGTTCTGTTGGTCGACGTAGTACCATCTCTTATGATCAAGCGAAAACGTCCTCTTCATCTACCGAAAGAACCAACGATACACCCAGGTATAGTGTTATCTAGTTATTTTACATCGTATGTCAATTTAAATAGTTCTTTTCTTTTTTTCCTATGATAAATAAAAGGAATAAAAGAAAATTTCTTTTAACGTAGCATAGAGACTGGATCTGTGTGATCATGTATAACAGCTTTTCTGTATTCTATTTTCATGATGTATAAGAACAATATGAAATTTGTTTATGAATATTTTAGAAATAATTTAAAAAAAAATATTCGAAATAATCTCAATGAATTATACAATCCAGTATCTGCACTAATCGAATGAATGAATTTCTTTAATATGCGCATGGATATGCGCGACTCGGAATCACTTATACGTTATGGCGTTTCGTTATTAACTAAATAATACTTTTCGTTGTACCGTTTACTAACCATAGGTGATTGATTTTTATTTTAATGAATCATATAGAAAAAATCATTTTTATAACAAATGACAATCATTTGATATAACAAAAATCTGTCACGATAAGCCCCAGGGAGTTTCTTTGTTTGTTGCGTTGCTCTAGCATGTTGGCTGCTGCCTGCCAATCGTTCATTGCAGATCACTTTCTTTATGGCTTGACAGATCTACTGAAACAAATGATCTAAATAAACGTATATACATATACAAATGCTTGCTAAAATGATACTGAATCACAATTACATTCACATGTTTCTTTACTCTATTATATTTTACCAACGTATGACTGGATTTACCAGCGTGTGTGTGTATAAAACAGTCATTAACATCATCATACATATGTCCACTATTTATTTATGTTTAGCATCACAATTCTATGTCCCTCATCGTAGAACTTGTCGCGTGCTAAAAATATTAGCTATGCGTGAGTTAGAATTTACATTTATCATCCGTTTACCTATCCTATCGTATTCATAATACAACCATTACATTACATAGTACAACATTCCATTAGTGTTCAATAAATTTCATTGCGTCTTGCTAATTATACCTACTATAATACGATTAGATGGCTAAATTCGCGAATCAACAACAATATTCGGTATCAGTTGATTCGTTGATTTTCGTCTATGCCTTTAATTCTCCTTTTGATCCTTTCTGCCACATTCTATCCTTTAAAAATATCGGAATAGTCAAAGAAGCGTCACAAAGAAATTATATATGAAGACGTTTAAAATTTCAATGACAAAATTAAATTTTTTAAATAGTAAAAATAAAAAGAAAAAAGAAAGAAAAAAATGAATTGAAAAATAAAAAGTACGAGAAGAAAAAAATAAAGATTATCTATGAGAATAAGTATAGGAACTATTTAAAAGTAGGGCCGGGCAGTTTGCTGATTAGTTTTGTACACAGCCTTGGCGAGGGCACTAGACCAACACGGGGTCACACCAAGTCTGCGAGCATCAGTGCAGGTCACCGTTCCTCAAGTGGCGTAGCTCCCAGCGACCATTCACTACTGGACCCTCAACCACGCAACGCCCACAACTCCTTACTCGCCACTGCTGACCCTCTTAGACAGAGGTACAGATCCTCAACGCCTTATCAGCCAACCTCTATTATACAGTCCTCTATTAGATATGCGACAAAAGTCTAACGTGCGTTCTACCGATAATAATCTAATTATCAAATCTTGGATAGGATAGAAAAATATATTTGAAATATATATTTGAAATGATTATACTTCATAAAAAGAATTCAGTCAAGAACGCATTTAAAAAATTGATTTTTAAAATTTTTCAACTCGTATGGAAAATTCATTCGCGCTGATTATAACTGATTTCAATGCTCGGTAGAATTCTACGCTAGACTATTGATGCAGTGTTTGTATTGCAAGAGATTTTCAAATATACATCTTTTTCATTCATTTATTTATTTTCTTCTCTCTTTTGGGCCACTAACTTTCTTAGGATGACTAGAATTTATTTCACGTTCACGTTTCGAAATGAAACACGATAATAAACATGAAATGATATTTGTGTAAACGTTATACAATGTTTCATTCATGATGCAAGTAATCTTTGTAGGTTCTCTAGGATAGTTTTTGGTCATTTATTCATAATCTCTTTCGTTTTCTCTAATTTTTATTTCCAATTTGCATGGATATCATAGTATATTTCTATTCCGATCATTGGTTTTGGTCACCTTCATCTCATTTATTTCCTAATTCCTTCATTTCTAGCACATATTTTTCCGCTATAATTATCACAATATGTTCACACACGAACAAGCAAACACCATTCTACATTCTTTCTTGTCTTTCGTACAATTAACGGGAAACTATAATATGTACGTTACATATGAAGCAGTTTAACATCTCATTTTACTTTATCCGTATACCAATTTGCGTATACTTATTTCGTGTACATATTTATTAAGATCAATGGCAAAAAAGTTAACGAAAGAAATGAAATAATTTCATTGAATATCTAGATACAATCATCACGATATCGATAATCTATCGATAAGATATAATTTTAAATGAAATTTTTGATATATTGTACACATATATTGATACTTAATCTTTAAACAAATTTATTCCTTTTTCTCTATGAATATATATATTCATCGTATATATGTTGATGAAATTACGTATTATATGATAAATTTAATGTAGATAGAACAAAAAATAATCGTACGTTCTTATCGAAACATACGCAAATAAATGTAAACTGTTTCAGTTTCGGTACATTCTATATTCAATATCATTTAACTCTCATTAGCCAAATTAAATTAATTTGTTTAAAATTATGCTTCCTTAGCTCATTCTATCGAAGCTTGTTTTGCAAGACATAGAAAGATCGCTTATGCATTATCTATTCTTATAATTACTCCTTGAACTTCACAGAAGAATTTCTGTGGAAAATAAACGTTTTACTTTATGTCTTAATTTTATTTTTTTGTAATCTATCTTTTGCTTCTTTTATAACAAAGGATGATATACAAAACGAAAACGAAAAATTTTTTGTATGGTGCACAAATTCTTAGCAAAAAAGCTATGGACAAAGCAAATATGTATTTATGTTTATATGTATCTATATATTCATAAATATATATAAGCATATATAAATGCACTAATAAGTATAAATATAATAGTTTTAATACAACACTAAAAAAAATTTTATTTTCAACCAGCTTGGGTGTGTCTCCAAGTAATAGACTGGCAACACCTACAACACCAGCATTTCCTCGAAATGTTCCAAGTCGTAGTACGTTTCATTCTGGTCAGAATAGAGCTCAGCGAAATCATACTCAGGTTTGTAAGTCATAATTTTTTTCGTAATATTATTTATAATCTCGTCATAAAATTATCTAAAAAAAAATGTTTGATAATATGTATATCGATATTTGAATATCCTCATAATTTGTTATAATCTATCTTTATTTATTTAACATGTGATTTTTCATTATATCAATGATTTTTCATCATTGTATAATATTCTATTCCACAAATTTTTTAGGGTCACACGCATACACAGGACACGAATGCAATTAGTCCACTAGCGAGACCGTCCTTCTTCTCCAAATTGTCCTCAAGATTCTCCAAACGGTAAGTTTTCTCGATTCGTACATCCATTTTCTCGATTTATACATCCGTTATATACGTATATCGAAGAAACGGTTTCTCACATTCGACAGCATGCTAGTACATGTACCACTGTAAAGTACCACCGTTCGTCCAGATACATGTCTTATAATCAAATTTCGATCAAATATTTAATCTTAATACTTTTGGAAGGACGACAATCGATCAATCTTTTATAATAAACGATGATTTAAAATTTTTTTCGAAAATGTTAATACTCAATTGTATCGAAAGAACAACTGTACTGATTTGAAAACTTCTTTTCTGCAAAGAATCAAAGAAGGAAAAGAGAAAGAAACGAAAGCGGAAGAAGAAAAAGAAAAAGATAAAAAGATTAAGTGGTACGATAAGTTCGATTCTAATTCACAAAATAAA
>NW_006263870.1:41119-41586 GCF_000469605.1 Apis dorsata | reverse complement strand
ATATATATATATATATACATACATTTAAATATATAAGATAAAAAAAATCTATCGCAAAGACACGACAGTTTTTGCAATAGATCTTCAATGCATGTGTAGAAAATAACTTTATAAAACGATATTTATTGAATTTATATTTATATCGCAAACGAGTCGAACCTATCGTTTTGCATGTGATATGACATTTTTGTCTTAAGGATGCACAATGACTATGTAATTCTAAAAATTTTATATCGATACGTTAAACATTTCTGTATCCTATTTAACGTAATATTTCTCTCTATACAACTATACGTAATATACTGCAAAAACGATATATAGCAGTCCGATGAGCGAGCAGCGACCATTATCAGTGAAAGCCACGAAAAACGTAGCTTATTCACAATACTTCTCGTAGTTTGCATTTATTTCTACGCCGTTTTTGCCGTTTCTTTGTCCCATAAATTGCTTCTCAGGTTTCTATAGTA
>NW_006263870.1:35478-41040 GCF_000469605.1 Apis dorsata | reverse complement strand
TTTTTTTTTTTTCTTTCTCCGTCTATCGATATTTATCCATCTATCTATCTATCTATTTATCTATATCTATGTCCTTCTCCAGTTTTGCTCTGTTTCTCATCTCTTTTTATTCATCTCTTTTATTTCGATTCCTGTTTTGTTTTCCTGTAAGAATGCAATTAATTATTGGAGAAAAGTCTAAATAACAAGTATATCGAATATAATCGTCCGTTCTGTGCCCTTCACGACGAATGCACCGTTATCGTACCTATTTAATGTTTGAATGTTCTCATTTATAAAATAACCCTAAAAATTCATCGGTGAAAATAATACCGCTTGGCCAGCTCAAGTTCAGGCTACCTCGCATACTCATTGTGCATCCCTTCTTGACTCGACTGTATATAGCGAGGCATATCCTTGACTTAGTACTTTACCTATACTTTATATACATATGGGACTTTGAGTTTATCACATAGAAAAGATAATCATTAATCCAAAAAAGTGACATAAGTGTTATAATGAACGCGTAGAATAGAATAGATTAGAGGAATAATATATAACGCGATAAAACGGTTGAAAGCAAGGATGCAAGGCCACAGAATAACGAGAGCAATCCAGCTTATTCGTCTCACCGTCAGCATCTTTTCTACTTTCACGATATGGTCACTGTACGCATCGTCAATACGTACTATAGACACAACTGTTTGATCAATCCGAAAATTGCCCGATTTGCCGACTCAGCATAGCCATTGATGCATCGTTCTTCTCACTTGGATTAATCTATACCGGTATATATTCTATGCTACAGGACATGAACCGATTAAAACTTGGCATCGCTCGAACTTCAAATGATGGCCATAAAGATGCGCAAAACTTAATGACCAATAAATACAAGAAAGAGAAATTTGCGCAAAAGCAGCAAATCCAGCGAGTCTAGCGTGTTGCTTAGAAGAATGGTAATATCATCCGTGCCAACGATCTATGGATATTGGAATACGTTGAATAAATGAACGAAATAAAACTGGATTGAAAGAAAAAGAAAAAAAGGAAAAGAGAAGAAAAGAGAAGAGGAGGAAAGGGAAAGAATAACTCCGTTATTCTGTGGTGCATCGTCAAGCTTTCGAGAACGAAACAGAAACTTGTTGCTCATATCTAAAGGAAAGGTTTCTTACTACATTTTACTATCAGGATCACACGAAGTGCAATATTCTCGTGTTTGTCCTTGCGTAATCTTAATATGATTCTTCGGAACGATTCTTTTTTCGAAGTGTCTTCCTGACGCGCGACGATTCAACAAGTTATTATAGTCGCCGCCATTATTATTATTATAACATCATACACAACATTCTCATTACCAATTAGCAGCCGTCACCGTCGCCGCAGCCTTATCTTTCTAGATATAGCATTTAAAATCGTGCCTTTCCTAACATAACCTGCCAGTGAATGTGTACTCTTATGCCGATCATTTTTTAAAGATATATATCCAATCTCTTTCTATTTTTATACGTGTACCCATCGTGACATACATCAACTTCGTTTTCCTTTCTTCTTCTCGCGATATTCTAGGATAATTTTAACGAATGGTGGCCATCAGCATTCGTCGATCATTAGTCGATTTATATTACATTTTTCGACATTATTTAATTTCTTCATCTTTCGAACAATTTTAGAAGAAACTTGAATGAATTTGTTCGTTTTCATACGCGTAACGCTCGTAATAAGTACTCGCGATATATATATTCTTGTATGCCCATCTGTCTTTTCTCCTCCTCTTCCTCCTCCTCCTCCTCCTCCTCCTCTCGTTTGTTCTTCGTTTTCTTTCTCTCTTTGTCCTTTCTCTCTTTCTGTCGTTTTTAATTTGTTAAAAAATCGATAAGAAAGAGAAAGAAGAAGAAAAAGAAAAATATAGAGAAAAAAAAGAAAATGCTCATAACTGTGAGGAAAATGGGGTAGAAATAAAATTGACTGTTTCGCGTAAGGTAATTTGAAGACGCACGATATATATGCACACCGTTATTGTTACCATTAATGTTATCGTTATCGTTATCATTATCGTTATCGTTACCGTTATTGTTATGATGAAAACAGAATATTCGTTGAATAATATTCGTGCAAATGTAATTTTCTATACATCGATAGTGCCAAAGTCGCATGGACAAGATATATAACTTCTACGCATGATTGCTTCGTAAAAATAATTCTTGGTGTAATTGTAAATCATGAAGAAAAATAGCAGTTTTGGCGTATTTTTGCCCTGTTAACCTCATGACTTTTGCAAAATAATAATCGTTATGTGTCTTATATTTTCGATCTAGTTAATTGAATATTATATTCCTTTTTTTTTTTTATTTGATGTTATCGATAATTCAACACTGTTCGTTAATCGTTATCCATCGCGTGAACATTATTTACATATTATTATTTTTTCAAAACATACGAATACCTAATACCCCACTATCTAATTCTTATGGAAATATAATTGAATTAATATAATTGTTATATAATTCTTTTTATAATAACAATAAAGTAAGTATATATGAATTCGTACATAGATAAGTTTTCTAAGTGAAGATTGAAGTCTCGCCTTGTTTCCCCCGAGCCGAAATGAAAGCGAGCCACACTGAATATCAAACAATGACAATAAATAGATATTTTACTGGCACAGTAGTTAAGTATAATCGACTAACCATGATTTCTTACATTATATAATATATATACATTCATTTCTTCTTCTTCTTCTTCTTCTTCTTCTTCTTCTTCTTCTTCTTCTTCTTCATTTTCTTCTTCTTCTTCTTCATTTTCTTCTTTTTCATCTTCATCTCCTCCTCCTACTCCCCTTCTCCTCTCTTTTATTTCTTCCTCTCTCTCTGGTGGTAATAATTTTTATTTAAAATTTATATCAAAAACATATGATAATTAAAATTTTGTAGTAATGATTAAATCGTAACTCGAGGAAATATGTTGGATAACAATAACTTTAAGCCAAAAATTTATTAAGTTTTTCTCAAGAACAGAATTACACTATTGAATATAATACTGCTTGTTATCTTATTAGATAAAAAATCTTTAAATTTTTTTATTTGATCTTTTAACGATAATTCTTTCAAATATGAAAAAAAATGAATTAGTATTATCTCCATAATATTAAGCTATTACTATTTACTCATTTCTTGTTTTCCATTTTTCATTTCTTGTTTTTTTTCTTTCTTTCTGTTGGTATCCAACATATTCATTCCTTGTAATCAGAAATAAACGTGAATTATATTTAAATTTACGTTTATCAAAATATTATTTAATTGTGAAATGCAAATATATTTGATAACGCGACAGAATCGCTATTTATAAAAAGATTCTCATATCGATTCTTTCGTCTAACCGAGAATGCATTTCTTTATACAAATGTACATGTATATTGCGATATACATATGTGTATAATTTATGTAAATATATTATTCTTAATTATAATTTCAGTATTTGCATTGGCAAAGTATTTTGTACAGCTTCATAACATATAAATAAACTGTATTTCATAAAATGGAAGAAGAATCAAAACCATTTTATAATTGTCATATTCATCGCATTAGAAATCGGCGACGAATTTTTAAAGAATCGATATTCGACGTGTCACGCATCTTTATCGATTGACAAAACTTTTGCGTTTATTATTTTATATTTTTTTTTTACATTGATATCTTTTGTTTTTTTTCTTAACATTTATATTATTTAATGCGCTGTTGATTTCATTTAATTGACCCGATTCAATTATACGCGATGCATTTTCTTCGATATCGAATCGAAAAACCTGATATTTATATCGAAGGCATTCCAATATATATTTTCCTTTGCATGCTTTATTTAACATATGTTCATCTATCGTGTGTCATTTATTTATCATCGAAATTCAAACTTCTAGTATTTTTAGAATTTGATTTTGAACTAAAGTTTGAATTCGAATTGTGTAGAACGAATAGCAAACTTTTGTTACACGAATATACATTTTCCTTTTCTTTATCATTATATATATATATATATTCTTTATCATCATATTTGAATATTTCATTTATCAAAAACCAAAACAATAACAATAATAATGATAATAATAATAATAAACGAAGAAAAAGAAGAAAGAAAGATAACGATAAATTTTGATTCTTTAATTGCAATAATACGATATCGTTCCAAAAATTGATCTCAATATTAAAATTAAGAAAAAAGAGCAAAAAATTTTTTTAAAAATAATCATAAAAATTAAATCATAAAAATCAAAGATTTTAAAAAAACAAAATATAAAGGTTTGATTAGAAATATCTTTATATAACAATTATTTTAGAATGATTCCTATTATAGTAAATAAAAGTACATAGATATAATTTGTTTTTGATAATGAAATCATGAATTAATGAAAAATTATATATTCTTTCAATGTTTTTCAATAGAATAATGTCACGCTGTGTAGTACACGTAGTACTGAAATTATTTTTTAATCACGCTCGATTATCTTAAATATTTGTTTATTTTTTAGTTTATAAAAAAAATACGTAAGAAATCCAAGAGCAAAAAAAATAAGCAATAACTTGTACTAAATGCAAACGCTATTTTTGTTAAACATTTTTAATCGATTAAATGATCTCGAGTACTGCGTAAACCAAATTATTATCGAAACTACGTGCCTTCCTATTTTCGATATTATACATTTCATGCATATTTTGATTACGAAAAGAAAAAAAGACAAAAAGACAAAACAAAAATATAGAAAAAAAAAAAAAAAAAAGAAAAAAAAATGGCAAGACGAATGCAAAACGATGCACTAGTTTTTCAAGCATTTAATACAAGTTCAACATAATTCGATCGCGCAATATGCGTAATTATATACATACCGAATGATTTCAATAATCAATTATTATATAATTATAGAATGTAATTATAGCATAGAAAAAAGAGAAAAAGAAATATTAAAATAAAGATTTGTAATATTGTGATGTAAAATGAAATGGAGAGAATGAACAATTGATCGAGCGAACAAATGAAAGAATGAGCGAAAGCAAGGAGAATGAACGTGAAAAATTAGGACGAAAAGTGGCCTTGGGGTTACTTTAATAGTTTCAATTCTTCCATGAATTTTTTTCAATCGAATGAAATTCAAGCGCATACTGGTATAGATTTTTCGTGAATATTTCTCTAAATCTTATATCTAAGTTCCAATCATTAATCAAATTTTTTTTTTTGTAACTATACCGTTTTAAAATTTCTATTTCAATAGAAACATATACAACATATGTGTGAAACTTCTGTAAAGTATTATGAAAGAAAAGAAAAAAAATCAATAACGCATTCCTGAGGCCACAAAACAAATTAATAGTGTATGAAAATAAAGATGGAAATTGAAGCAACACAAATTTGCTCTTTACAATATTAATATTATAAATATAATAGATGAAATGATAAAAAAAGGGAGAAGTAACATCAATAATTCAACAATATTTATATACAAAATTTATGAATATAGCACATTTGTACATGATTAATGCTCTTTGCTGCACTCCAATTCCCGTCCAAATATTCAAAAAATCATTTAATATTTTT
>NW_006263870.1:32430-35310 GCF_000469605.1 Apis dorsata | reverse complement strand
TTTTTTCTTTTTCTTCCTTTTTTTTTTTTTTTTTTGTTTTTTGTTTTCTTCTATCAATGAATCTTTGATTGAAATTAATTATTTAATTACTAAACCTTAACGAATTTATTTTAAAGATGTTTATTTTAATTTTTATATTGCGGAGGGCAGTAAATAGCTGATAGAAAGTGAAAAATATTATTTAAAATAATTTTAAGAAGCAATAATAGTAATAAATTCGTATTAATAAATGTATTAAAATTGCCTTGTATATGTTGTATTAATTTATTTCTAAATCCTCTATTCAAAGTAATGTGTATTCATTGTACATTCTTTTTTATCAAAATCTTATGTACAATTTGACTTATTTCATACAATTATATATATGCATTAGATGAACTTTTTCTCCATCAATTAATTAACATAATAGTATTTTAAAATTCATTAATAAATATATAAAAAATAATAATAAATTTTGAAGTTTAAATAGTATCGTTTCAATAAAATTTTATATCTTCAACTTTTTAATATCAATTCATCATTTCCCTAACAACATTTTTCACAATAGATGTGCAATAATTATAGAATGGTGGTGCTTAAATATATGAATTGAATTTGGCTAAATTTGATTTGATGATTTATCATATTTAGTGTTTGTTAGCAACTACCTTTGTTTTGTTATTTCAGCCCCATGGACCCATCCGTACCTCCCAAGCACCCAGTAGTGAGGTACGTTGCTATATGCCATAATACCATGATCCACGCATTCTAATTTCACATTTTATATCCTTTTCTTACGTTTTTATATTTTTTTTTTTATGTTTTTATTTTTTCTTTTTTTATTTCTTTTTATTGCTTTCTATTTTTTCTCTTCCCTTTTTTCTTTTTTTTTTTCTTTTTCGTTCGTTATTATAATCATTCAATTCTTTTTCTTTTCGCTTAGATTATTTTTTATTAAAGCTTAATCACAACGTAAATTCATTTCTATAATGTAATATATAGAATAAATTGGCGTCTTTTTCTGTAAAACAATATGTTTCTTATTTGGAAAACAATGTTATGACATATATTAAACAATACAAAGAACACTGATATATATTTAATTACCGTTCATTTGTCTTTGATGCAAAACAAATGCACAATTTAAATAAGGCGTAATAATTACGTAATTTTAATTAATTTATTAATTATATTGTAATATAAATTTTATTTTCTAATAATCCACTAAATGATCTTTATAAAATTCTTCATTCTTGATTCCAAAAGCCAAATTCTATCATCCTTAAATTCCAAAAAATTTTTTGTAAAAACACGGGAAAATAGTAAACTTATTACATGAAAATTAAAAGCTTTAAATTAATTTTAAAACACAGAATTTAAAAAAAAAACATTCTAAATACCATAATGTCAATAATTTGTATTAATTTTGAATAATTGTAAATGAGAAAAAAAAGCATCAAAGTTTAAAAAAACTAAATGCAAGTAGTTCTTATATATTATTTTTAAATTTTTATGTTTTTTTGACATATATTTTATACACAATATCTAATTTTATATATATTTTTGAAAAAAAAAGTGTCGAAATACTTTTTAATTCGAATGGATTGAAAAATAGTAATTGGTAGCATATGCATGGTATTTTGTTATTATGTGATTATTCTTTGTGCCGTAACTACGCTTAATTAATATCAATAAAATTGTTCATAGGACATTTACTTTTTACGTATAATATTTAATTTTTTTTTAATTTTTTATTGTTTAATTTTTAAAAAAATTTTCTCTTTACTTGTTTTTAAATATTCATTTCAATTCTAATTTAATAAATTATAATGATTCATATTAATTTTGATTTTTTTTTATATTTTTCCTATTTTCTTATAATATTTTTTTTCTATAATTTATAGAATTATAATATTAAAAAAATATTCCTAAAAAATATTAGATTTTTTGTCAATTATTAGAGAATTATTTAAAAATTAAACAATAAAAAGTTATAAGAAAAAAATAAACTTTACGTGTAGAAAGTTCCCAATTTCAATTCAACAATTTTGTTGATGTTAATTATAGTATTGACAAATAGACAAAGTAATAATTGTATGATGGCAAAATATTATGCACATGTTATCGATTACTATTTTTTAAAATTTTATTCAATAATTAAAAACTCTTTCGACTAAATCATTTTTTTTTTTTAGAAATGTATATAAAATTTGGTATTGTATTAGAAACTTATATTAAATAAACATAATTTCTTTAAAAAAATTTCTATTTATTAAAAATAATAAAAAACAACCTAAAAACTATTTTCACTAGAAAGAAGGAATGCAGATCAGAATGGGAAAGGAACACTTCATATTAACTTCATAAGGAACACATTTTTTGTTCTAATTTTTGTTCTATTTATTAATTGGATATCTATATTAATACAATTGTATATATACAATAACATATATAACAATAATATCATTGTATATATACAATGATAGAGAAAAGCATTTTTAATAATTAAAAAAATAGTAATGTATATGTATGGGTAAAGTGTATGTATATGAGACATATATATACTAGTATTATATTAAAATAATTAATAGTTTCGAAAATATTTCAATTTAATAATTCTCACAAATGACTCATTTTTAAAATAATTTCATGAGTGAAAATAATTATATCTTATTTGTACATTAAAATTCCTTTATTCACAATTTTGAATGTTTAATCTTCTACTCTATATATAATATGAATCAATAAGAATTATATAATTCCAAGAACGTCAAGACATAGATAGATATAATAAACTAATGTTACCGAAAAACCTCATGCTTTTCTATTATCTCGTGATACTTTTCTAATATTAAACAATATTCATTTTTTTTTACTTTGATGTTTATTTACAATTATTTA
>NW_006263870.1:22518-31990 GCF_000469605.1 Apis dorsata | reverse complement strand
TATTATATTATATATATATATTATATTTATTATATTATTATTTATAAATAATTATAATTTAACAGTATAATATTCAATTTCGCTATTATTTTTTAAACTAATTTGAAGTTTTTAGTTTTTAATTTTCAAAAAAATTTTAATATTTTTGTCAAAAATCATGTATTTTTTGAAAATTAAAAATAATAGAACAATTCAATTTCTAGATTTGTGTTTAGAGTGAAGAATTCTATAAGAATCATTCAATGAATATTGTAAAACAGAAAATAAANTTTTTTTTTTTTTTTTTTTTTTTTTTTTTTTTGAGCAGTATTATCCATATAAAAATATTCCGAATAATCAAATATGTACGTATTTGAAAATTTGTTACATAAAAATAAAATTTTTAATTCACATTTTCTGACACTTTCCCTATTCTTTTTCTCTTTTCCTTATCTTCTCCTTTTCGATAAATTTATGTATCTATCTTAATATCTTCCAACAATTATCTTTCTTTCTCTCTTTTTCAATTCATCTCCAATTCTTTAAATTATTACACGTTAGATGGAAACGACTTTGTTTATAATCGCACAAATTCATCTCAAAATAAAATGAGAAAAAAAAGCGTGTAACAGATTTATAGATAACAAAGAATTCAATATAAAAATAATGTATATTCATAAATAAAACAAAATGAAATGAAACTAAAGTAACAAAAATTCAAGAAAAGGAAGAAAATACTATAAAATTATATTTATATTATATTTATTATATTATATTTATTCATTATTTAAAATTCAAAACTTTTGTGAATTTTTAAATACAACTTATATACAACTTATATTATTATATGTATAGAATTTTTCTCGGTAATAGTTAGTTTTTATTTTTATTAATGTATCAATGTACATGTATGCACATAATTTGCATGTCACATCTTTTGTTGCATTCTTCGAATTATTCAACGATCAACAAATTTCCAAATCTTAATGCACATTATTTATCAACTTAATTGAAGTATCTTTAAACCATGAAAGAAAATAAGGATATAAACAATAATGAAAGTGATCGATATATTTAAGTCACTTAAAAATTTATGTATGAATGATGCATAATTTACAACGAACAGATTTAAAATATATTTTTGTTTCAGTGGTGCAACTACTAACGATGAGCAAGTTAAGCCACGCAGTCTACGTTTCACTTGGAGTATGAAAACTACAAGTAGTCGAGATCCAAATGAAATTATGTCCGAAATTCGAAAGGTATTATACTCAATTCATTATAAAATAAATAAATAAATAAATAAATAAAAAATATTTTATGGAAATTGTTTCGAAATGATAATATTAAATAACAAAAAATAAGAAGAATAAATTTAAGAAAATTAGATTAAGAAAATTTAAGAAAAAATATAATATATAATAAAAAAAGAAAAAATAAGAAAATAGTAATAAGAAGTATAAGAAAAAATTTTATATATTTATTAATCAATTTTCAATCAATTTCAGGTATTGGATGCCAATAAATGTCAGTACGAACAACGTGAAAGGTTTCTACTGCTATGTGCGCATGGTGATGCAGCAACAGATAGCCAAGTACAGTGGGAAATCGAAGTTTGTAAACTGCCACGACTTTCTTTGAACGGAGTACGTTTTAAACGGATCTCAGGCACTTCAATTGGCTTCAAAAATATTGCTAGCAAGATAGCAAATGAGCTCAAGCTGTGACTGCCGACAACAGGCGCCCTATCCACCCGCGCCAATCCATAACGTTCTCATGATCGATGACACGGATTCACAGTTACCGACAACTTTCATTTTTCCTTCTTCTGGGACTTTGACCTTTTCGATGATATCAATACCGATACAGATATCGATACCGATACCGATACCGATACTGATACCGATACCGATACCGATACCGATACCGATACCGATACCAATATCCATACACATACACATACCAATAATGATTCCGATTCTGGTTCTAGTTCCAATCTTCATTCCGAAACCAATACACGAGAGATATTCGTTTAAACAATTCTCTCTATCCCGTCCCAGTTGAATAGCGAAAGTAACGTCGGCAGAATCGAACTTTCACCGATCATCGATCATCGATCTTTGATTTATCAACGCATTACATCATCCCGTTACTTATTCGGAAGCCTCGAAAAAACTGTGATCCGTGACCGTTGAACGCGCGCATATTCAAATACTCCCGAGTGCCAAAACAAAATCAAGCAGTCGGTTTTTCGTGAAATCGTCTAGATATGGAATAATACAATGAGAAGATTGGGAGTGAATGGAGAAGGTGGTGCTGATCGGACAGAAACATGAAAAAATTCAATGAGATTCCACAGAAGGAAGAAAAGAGAAGAGGCTAAAAGAAGAAAAAAAAAGATAATACGAATAGATATGAATTGATCGTATCGCGCGACAAATTGTTATCAATCGATATGATCGAGTTAATAATTTAACGTTCTTCTTATCGATACGCAAAAAAACGATGTTTGAAATCTTGATATCGAGAATATCATTCGCGTCGTCGTATCAATTAAATTATGCTCATTTTCTGTACTCTCTCAATCTAGCCGAAACGGTTGCTATCAACTTAAATATTACGCGTTTACAGTATTATATATTCCAAGCAATTTTCTTGATGTTATAACACGATATCTCCGGTGAAATTGACAAAATTATTATCTTTAGTTACTTAAGCCAATCTTATATTCGCGTCTTCTACATAATTATATTTGATCTTTCTTTATTTTATTAATTTCTCTTTCCTTTTACTAAATTTCTAATTTCTCTTTCACAAAAAATATTGTTTTATTTTAATTGTGCCTAATAATGCGTATCAATAAAGTATAAACTTTCTTCTAATGAGCGAGGAAAGGAATATAGAATCTGTTAGCAAGAATGGAAGGAAAGACGAGATGAGTGGAAAATAGTGTACATGAATAAAAGCTCTTTAAAAATAAAGATATTTATAAGTGGGGCGTTCGATCGAATGCATTATGCATTCTATGTCAAGAGTCTTTCTTTTCGCAACGTTAATTTTTCAAATTATGTTTTTTATACATATATAAGGAGCACTTAAGTAAACAAGTGATCTGTTTGTACATAATCGATCAAATTATTCGAAAAAAGTGTAAAGGAATATATAGGAAACTTCTATCTGTAACGAAAACATCTTTATACATTTGTCATTCGTTGAATATTGAAAAAAATTCAAAATATTATGCAAACGTAATTCACGCACCACCTTTCTAAATATTTTTAAGATATTTTACTTTTTTATCTATATTATAAGTTTAAAGCTATCTCATACCATAGGCATTAGTCAAATTAATTATGTAACGCGTTATTATTATTATTAATTATTAATTATTAATTATTGTTGTTATTATATTTTTATTTTTATTAATAGTATACAAATAACGTTACAACATAATGTTGAACGTAAAAAAAAAAAGAAAATAGACAAAAAGGAGTTAATTACTTAAAGATTATTATCAATCGAATTTACTCGTATCTCGCGCGAATAATGATGCAAGTACTTTTTTCCGAAATAATTCCGAGATATACCTAGCACGATATGCACGAGCGCACGACATCGTCGATAACGAGATCTGTTATTTCTACGAATGATACTATGTAAGATTATATTTAAATATTGTAATTGGCTATACACTACTACGCTGTTTAACCCTTCATCCGCAAATGTATCCACGGTTGAATGAACTTATATTAGAAATTATTATAAACGTAGAGGCGACTAGAGAGACTTGGTGTACATACATAATACAATATACGAAGGTACTAAATTAACCAAATAAATAAAGCCTCACATTAAGAATGCAAATAAAAAATTAAAAACGGCGAAAGAGAGAGAAAAAAAAATAGATTAATAAAAAAAAGAAGTAAAAAGAGAAAGAAAAAAAAGAAGAAAAAATGTAAACAAAACGAAAGAAAAGAAAGAGAAAAAATTCGTATTGCGATCTTTTTATATTTGCCTAAAATTAATCGTCTACATTAAACAAAAGGCAATGACTAATTTATTTAAATAAATGCAAAACTCGAATCATTTTTTCACATTTTTAACACGAATTAAACACACAACCGTGCCTCCAAATATCGAATAAAATCTTGGTTTTTCAATTCGATGAAACATTCATTGTCCAGCACATGTTTCGGTGTATGGTTCTTTCAAGTTGCCGGAAACGACCGATAACGACCAAATATTGTTATCAATAATCTGTGACCATGTTATTCTCGTAAAACGAATTCGCGGAAACTAAGTTTTCGATTAATTACTATTAATTACTATACATATAGTATTTAAGCGTAACATCGTGAATATTTTTCCTTTTATTATAAGTTGCAAACAAGGTTCGTTCGTCATTTGTCATTCGACTAGTCATCGATAAAGCTTCGTTTCGAAGTAATATTCGTATTGAACTTCTCGATGCGAATAATTCTGCAATGTCGGACACAATTTTAAATTATGATAATGCAACGGAACAGAAGATCTTTATGACAAATTGAATTGCTGTCCAAACTACTATTTGAAAGCTTTTTCTATGTCAATTTCTTCCTGAATAAAAAAAAGAGCAAAAATAAAAAAAACAAAAAAGCAAGAAGAAAAAATAAAAAGAATAAGTGAAAACAGGAGGATCCTGAAAGAAAGTAGACATAGTAAAATAAAGGACAGTAAAGGAAAAAAATAAATTCTGTTCACAATGATCATGCATGTCAATGAAACAGTACTGTGTATAATTCCGAATGCAATCGTCGTTATACAAAAAAGACAGGATACTGTAGAAAATTGTATCTTTACCATAGCAATTATGAATTAATGTTACAAAATAAGATCTTTCAGTAGCGTTAATGATATATCCCTGTAAAATGCAAGTAGGCGAGGAAACGGTACTTTACTGTAACGATATAAATACACATTCATTCATTCATTCGCACGCTCGCCGCTCGTTACTCGCTTGCTTCATCAAATAATATGATTGATGCTTAAAAAGAAGATTCAACTTTGAGAATATTGGCCAAGTGAATCATAAGAAGAAGCTGAACGGATGACTCATTAGCGATTCGAAACGGCGAGCGCATACTTGTGTTGCGCGTTTATCTTAATCGCGTCGCACTAGCAAAAAGCTTATGTGATTTTTCTATTATATAATTAGTAAAATAATAGAGGAAGAAAGAAATATCGAATTTAATATGGTCCGGTCCGATTCGGTTCGATTCAGTTCAGTTCGGTTCGGTTCGGTTCGGTTCGATTCAGTTCGATTCGGTACGGTACGGTACAATACGGTACGGTACGGTACGATATGATTCGGTTCGATTCGATTCGATTTGGTTCGATTTGTCATCCATCCAGTGACATCACTTTGCCCTGCACGCACACATATTCACATCTCACACATGCAACATACACGTGACAATTTGTAGATAGATACGTACATACAGCTTTGCTAAGTGTTTTCTGGTGATCGGTATTTAGCCAACAAAATGTAGCAAAAATATTTATAATAAAATGGTAACACACATTGTTTCCCAATTCAGATTCCTTTCAAAATTGTATATGTGCAATAGGGTAAATATTCTATCCTTTTTAAATAATTTTTTAATATAATGTTCTGTGATATAATCCCACGAACAAAAATAGTAAAAAATTAAAAACAAATCAAAGATAAAATTGAAAAACATTAATATATATTTCTTTATTTTTTATTTATAAATTCACGTTTTCATTGCGAATATCCAAAACCTTAATATTTTATACTGGATCAATTTTTGATAATTTTTCATTTAAGCTACGTAAGTTATATACGCTCTACGTTATTATGATTAATATTTTTTTTCTAAAAAATATGCTTTATAATATTTAAAATATTGTAAAAATCATAATTAATTATTTACATATTGTAAAATCATAATTATTATCATATACGAGAAAAAAGTGTAAAATTTAAAATGCAAGAAAAAAAAATATGATTATAAATTTTTCAAAGATTTTACAACGAATTTCAAATGGCATGGGACGTACCCAACCTACACGAATGTGTTAATATATTTTTTACAAAAATATAAAGATCACTTTTTTTATATTTATTGATGTAAAAAAAATTTTAACTTGAGGCAAAACAAAACACATAATTTGCCAAAGAATAATATTTTGTCAAATTTTTAAAAATTTGTGTTAAATTTTATATGACAATAATATTGTCATAATATTATCTATCAATCTTTAAAAACATTCGTTTCTTTTATGCGATACTTTGTCTTTTCTTCTAGTCTTCTTTATTTTATGTTAAAATGGAATAATTAAACGTAGTTTTACGACATATCTAAAAAACATGAATTTATTAAAAATTATTTATTTTTAAAAATAACTTGATATTTTTTCATTATGATACAAATTTTTTAATTATTACATTAATATTTGTTATATTTCGTTTAAATATAAATATAAATAATTAATAAATAATTAATTGATTTTGAATTTAGAGCGCTTAAAATAATTTAATTTTAAAGATTTTGTATATACAATCAAATTATATATATTACATGTTTTCTTCACTATTTTGTCGCCATTTGTCTATCTATTAAGTGTCTGAAAGAAACGTAACTAGTAATTATTTCCGAAATAAACGCATGATGACAACACGAGCTTGCGGTTTCGTTATATTTCGGCGTATTCAAGGAATGGTCGAATATCTTTTGATGCAAGTTTCTTACGGTGAACATCATTGGACTCCACCGAAAGGTTTGTCATATAATCGTGACTTTACTTTAGAATCTAACCTAGAAAAAATAAAACATTTTTTATATAAAATTTAAAAAATATTTATTTTAATAATTTATTACATTTTATTTATAGGTCATGTTGATCCTGGTGAATCAGATATGGAAAGCGCATTACGTGAAACACAAGAGGAAGCAGGTTTTTTACCTAGTGATTTAATTATATTTGAAGATGTAAAACAAGAACTTAATTACGAAGTGAATGGAAAACCGAAAACTGTTGTTTATTGGCTAGCAGAATTAATAAATATTGACAAACCTATTCAATTGTCGCACGAACATCAAGCATTTAAATGGCTTCCACTTCAAGAAGCTTGCTCTATAGCAAAATATCAAGATATGCAAAATACATTAAAAAATTTTAACGAATATATATTAAAATATCTTTCTTAATATAATATTTTTATAAATTTTGATACTACTATTAATTTTGTTATATTATCTTTTAATATGAGAAAAGTGATATGATAAAAGTAATATGATAAAAATATGTTTTTCATTTTCATTTTTTTATGTTTTTTTCGATAGTTTTTTTATTTATTGTAAATATATTTCTTAATAATAATAATTGTAATAATTAATATATAAATTAATACAATAATCGAATTCATTATATTAAAATTGAATTCATTGTTATTACTTCATTATCTCATCATAATAAACTTTATAATAAAAACTATAAAATATTATAAACAAAATTCAAGTTTGATTATAGTTTTTATGTAATTGATATCTTAGATCATATACATATATTAAGTAAATAATAATAAATTTGTTNAGATTTCAGTAATTATTTCAATAAAAGTGCAATTAGCCTCTATAATATATTATAAAATTTTTTAAATATCAAAAAATAGAAATTTTCAATGCAATGTTTTATTATTCAAAAAACAAGTGTCAATATGTAAAAAAATATATACAGAACATAAAGACGAATTAATTGTAGAAAGTGATTTTAAAAATTTAAAAATGAAAATATTAATCTAAAAAATATATCTCAAACGTTCAGTCGAACATTTTAAATTCTAATAAAATCAAAGCTTTAATCGATTGATTATTTAACAACACGAGAAGAAATTAATAAAATATTAAATATATAGAATATTAAATGTTAAAACATTCATCAACTGGATATTCTTGAGATTTTAGCAACATTTTCATTTATAAAAATTTTTGTTACCGCTTTATTAACGAGTTATTAATAAAAAATGCTGGCCAATCACGAAGCGCATAGTTAATTGAGTTGCAACAATAATATTAACTACGTGCTACCGACTGAGTATGAGTTCATATTCATCGGCAATATATCTTATCAAAAAGTGTGTAAAATATATGATTTAAGAAATTTTTAATGCATTGATAAATAATAAATTTTTTTTTCGATAAAAATTATATTAAATTATAATATCACAAATAATGAATAAATAAATAAATATAACTAATATATATTATAATAATAATAATAAATAATAATTACAATAATAAATAAATATTTAATACACTTTTTTTAAAATATATTGCTTAGACTTATTTATGTTTGACGGCGGAATATAGCCAATATTATTATTGCGGTTCGATTAGACTATACGCTTCGTGATTGGACAATGTTTTTTGTTAATAACTTGTTAATAAAGCGATAATGAAAGTTTTTGCAAAAAAAAAATATTGGTTAATTAATTAGAGATTATCTCCAATTTATGGATATTTCAACATTTTTAGAACTATTTTTGGGATTTAAATATTTATTTTTTATCATATAATTTTTTTTTATTATATTATATAATTTACTATATATATATATTATTAGTACTATACTATTAATATATCTATATACGTATATATATATACATATATATGCCGTGACTATGTCAAAATATACAATATTATTTAAAATTCGCATAATTATTTTCTATAAAATATGAAAATTGTAAAAATAATTAAAATTCAAAATATAACAAAATTTATATTAATATTCAATAAATTAAATAAAATTAAATTCAATAAAATTTGTTGTTACGCAGATGAAATGATATTAATGAATCATCAATATATAGAAGAAATAAAATATCATCATATAGAAGAAATAAAATATAATTTTATAGGTACAAATATATTAATATATAACTAATTTTTTCTATTAATATTTTATTGGATAACATGCATTTTTAATGATAATATGTATTATAATCAGAATATAGATCTTGCTTAATTTTTACAAAATTCGAAAATTATTTTTTTCTTACAGAACTTTTTTTAGATTTTCCTTATTTTTAATATTATATAATCTTATTTTTTGTCTAATTCATTCTAAATTCAATTACATTATTAAAAAATTAGAAAAAAAAAGAAATGGATTTGAAAAACTTTAAAGCAATTATATATTATATATTAATTTTTACATATACAATAATTTTTACATATAAATTATGAAAAAATATCCATTTTCTCCATATTAATATTTAGATTATTTTTCAATATATTTAAATAGGATATTATTTCATTTAAATAGGATATTTATTCATTACATTGTCAATAAATACTAAGTTTCCAATTGGATTTGGATATAGCTCCATATAGCTCCAGATTATTTCAAATTCACGTATTCAATAAATTTAATTTGTCATTTGAATCAAAAATGTTAAATTTCAATTTATATAAAAATTATATTTTTTTAA